>NW_027053015.1:0-74000 GCF_011386835.1 Chrysemys picta bellii
ATGTTACCATTCCTGCTGTCGGACATGGGGACATTAGGGTTTGTCCTTTTCCTTTTACCTTTTCCTCCATCCCTCCTTCCTTTCTCTTCATCTCTTACTTCTTTTGTCCTTTCTCTTGTTCCCCTCACACCACCAGGAGTGGTGTGTGTGTGTGTGTGTGTGTGTGGTGCTGATGGTTCTCTTCTCCTCCCCTTGTGGGGAGTTGATCCAAAACTGTGGGGTTGAAATAGTGCTTGGACCCCACTGACAGTAGATGCTGCCATTGTGTGACTTAGCATTAGTGTCTGGGATGACTTGGGTCAAGATCTCAACCTCCCTGCAACCCACTTCACTGCTGTCAGAATCCCTCCTGCACACCCTGTTAGAGCCGCCTCCCAGCCCAACCTGTGTCGGGGTGGAGAAGAGGGTTCTGATGACTTGAGCTGTGGTTTGGAGGTGGAATATCTGTGAAGGGCACTGAGCAGGAGGTAGCAGGAGCTCACCCTACAAGGAGGGGGGGTTGGCTCTGGAGGTTTCTAGAAAGGACAAGAAGACTCCATTTTGGGGTTCAGGAGGTGAATTCATCTCTCATTGATGGGCAGGTGCTGGGTGGAAATACTGCTGGTTCCAGGTTCCCTTAATTCCCCCTGATTCCTTGGGGCGTTTGAGTCTCTGACAGGTTCTCGTTCCCTTGCAGCAGGAGGACGTCACGGCCAAAGGGATGCACCAGCTCTGCATCATCCGGCACTTACGCCATGTGCCTGAGACACTGCAGGGGCTGTTCCTCTGAGGCCTTAGCAACTCCCTCTCCCGGCTGCAGGTACTGCTCTGTCTCACTGTAAATGGGGAGCTAGTGGAAGGGGAAATGGAGCCCCCTGGCACTCACTAAAAGGGAAAGTGGTGGATTCTCCATCTCTTGATGTCATTGATTGAAGACTAGATGCCTTTCTGGAATGTGTGTGCCCAAAAAGTAACTATTGTACTATACTGGAAGCCTATGATATGGAGGGGGTTAGATGAGATGCTGTAAAGGTCTCTTCTGGCCAGAAAGTCTCCTACTTTTGGAAACACTGAGTGTAGTATTGGGAGCAGCCTCTGATGTTTTACTGTCTAGCTAGCTTGCTTCCTAGAATGAAGATGAATTTTGTGGTGTGATCCACAGAGCGTAGCTCAAACCTTCAAAGTGTCAGGCCAGCAGCAGGACATGAGCACTTTAGGGTTTGGTTGGGTGTGGCAGTGATATCACAAAGGCTTTTTCAAGGACCTCAGCGTACTGGTCAAAGGTGTTAGGGAGTTGGTGACCTCAGAGAGAGATGCTGTCTTCAGCCAGGGAGGACAGGGGCTTACGACCAGGGAAACCTCAGAGACCCCTGTGGCTTTGCTTCAGCAAGTCTCCTTCTCGAGGTTTCTTTTTGAGGACTGAGAGAGTGTTAGGGTTGACGTATGTGAGTGCGAGCAGGAGCCTCTTTCGAGTTTTCTCCTTTCCTTTTACTGATTTTACTTGAAAATTAGAAGGTAAGAGCCTCCAAGAGGTTTTGGAACCTGCTCAGTCTGATCCATCTGGTGCCAGCTGAATTCTCGGCATGGAAAACAGTAGTTTAAGGTGGCAGAATTTTCTTCCCTCCCTGGAATTTTGTCCCGTGGAATCACTGGGGACACTAGGGTTTGTCCTTTTCGTTTTACCTTTTCCTCCATCCCTCCTTCCTTTCTCTTCATCTCTTACTTCTTTTGTCCTTTCTCTTGTTCCCCTCCCACCTCCAGGAGTTGTGTGTGTGTTGCTGGGGGTGCTCTTCACCTCCCCTTGTGGGAAGTTGATCCAAAACTGTCGGGTTCAAATAGTGCTTGGACTCCACTGACACCAGATGCTGCCATCCTGTGGCTTAGCATTAGTGTCTGGGACAACTTGGGGCAAGATCTCAACTTCCCCGCAACCCACTTCACTGCTGGCAGAATCCCTCCTGCCTCCCCTGCTAGGGCCGCCTCCCTGCGCAACCTGGGTTGGGGTGGAGAAGAGGGTTCTGATAACTTGAGCTGTGGTTTGGAGGTAGAACAGCTGTCAAGGGTACTGAGGGGGAGGTAGCAGGAGCTCACCCTACAAGGTGGTGGGTTGGCACTGGAGGTTACTAGAAAGGACAAGAAGACTCCATTCTGGGGTTCAGGAGGTGAATTCATCCCTCAGTGGTGGGCAGGTAGTCAGTTTAAATACTGCTGGTTCCAGGTGCCCTTAATTCCCCCTGATTCCTCGGGGCGTTTGAGTCTCTGACAGGTTCTCGTTCCCTTGCAGGAGGAGGACGTCACGGCCAAAGTGATGCACCCGCATCATCCGCCACTTGCGCCAGGTGCCTGGGACACTGCAGGGGCTGCGCCTCTGAGGCCTTCAGCAACTCCCGCTCCCTGCTGCAGGTACTGCTCTGTCTCCCTGTAAATGGGGAGCTAGTGGAAGGGGAAATGGAGCCCCCTGGCACTCACTAAAAGGGAAAGTGGTGGATTCTCCATCTCTTGATGTCATTGAATGAAGACTAGATGCCTTTCTGGAATGTGTGTGCCCAAAAAGTAACTATTGTACTATACAGGAGGCCTATGATATGTAGGGGCTTAGATGAGATGCTCTAAAGGTCTCTTGTGGCCATAAAGTCTACAAATTTTGGAAACACTGAGTGTAGTATTGGGAGCAGCCTCTGATGTTTTACTGTCTAGCCCGCTTGCTTCCTAGAATGAGGATGCATTGAGTGGGGTGATCCACAGAGAGTAGCTCAAACCTTCAAAGTGTCAGGCCAGTAGCAGGACATTAGCACTTTAGGGTTTGGTTGGGTGTGGCAGTGATATCACAAAGGCCTTATCCTGGACCTCAGCCTATGGGTCAAAGGTGTTAGGGAGGTGGTTACCTGAGAGAGAGATGCTGACATCAGCCAGGCAGGACAGGAGCGCAGGGCCAGGGAAACCTCAGAGACCCCTTTGGCTTTGCTTTAGCAAGTCTCCTTCTCGAGGTCTCCCTTTTTAGGACTCAGAGAGTATTAGGGTTCAAGTATGTGAGTGCGAGGAGGAACCTCTTTCGAGTTTCTCCTTTTATTGATTTTACTAGAAAACAGACGTGCCTGTTGAGAAGGTAAGAACCTTGGAGAGGTTTTTAACCTGCTCAGTCTGCAGTCTGATCCATCTGGTGCCAGCTGAATTCTAGGCATGGAAAACACTAGTTCAAGGTGGCAGAATTTTATAGCCCACCTGGGATTTTGTGCTGTAGAATCACTGGGGACATTAGGGTTTGTCCTTTTCCTTTTACCTTTTCCTCCATCCCATCTCAAATTAAATTATAAATTAATGGAGATATCCCATCTCCTAGAACTGGAAGGGACCTTGAAAGGTCATCAAGTCCAGCCCCCTGCCTTCACTAGCAGGACCAAGTACTGATTTTGCCCCAGATCCCCAAGTGGCCCCCTCAAGGATTGAACTCACAACCCTGGGTTTAGCAGGCCAATGCTCAAACCACTGAGCTATCCCTCCCCCCGCAAAAATCAGTACTTGGTCCTAAGTGGCCCCCTCAAGGATTGAACTCTCAACCCTGGGTTTAGCAGGCCAGTGCTCAAACCACTGAGCTATCCCTCCCTCCTTGCTTTCTCTTGTTCCCCTCCCACCACCAGGAGTGGTGTGTGTGTGTGTGTGTGTTGCTGGGGGTGCTCTTCACCTCCCCTTGTGGGAAGTTGACACTGCAAGGGCTGTGGCTCTGTGGACATCAGCAACTCCCACTCCCTGCTGCAGGTACTGCTCTGGCTCACTGTAAATGGGGTGCTAGTGGAAGGGGAAATGGAACCCCCTGGCACTCACTAAAAGGGAAAGTGGTGGATTCTCCATCTCTTGATGTCATTTCATGAAGACTAGATGCCTTTCTGGAAATTGTGTGCCCAAAGAGTAACTATTGTACTATACAGGAAGCCTATGATATGCAGGGGCTTAGATTAGATGCTCTAAAGGTCTCTTGTGGCCATAAAGTCTACTAATTTTGGAAACACTGAGTGTAGTATTGGGAGCAGCCTCTGATGTTTTACTGTCTAGCCGGCTTGCTTCCTAGAATGAAGACGCATTGAGTGGGGTGATCCACAGAGAGTACCTGTGTCAAGGCTGTATCCCCACTTTGAAGTTTAGGGTACAAATGTAGGGGCCTGCATGAAAACTTCTAAGCTTAACCACCATCCCAAGGCTAATTTCCTCCCCTGGGTAGCCTTGAGAAACCTTTCACCAATTCCCTGGTGAATACAGATCCAAACCCCTTGGATCTTAAAACAAGGAGAATTAAACCATCCCCCCTCCTTCCTCCCACCAACTTCTGGTGAATACAGATCCAACCCCCTTGGATCTAAAAGAAGGAGAAATTAACCATTCCCCTCCTTCCTCCCACCAACTCCTGGTGAATCAAGATCCAAACTCCTTGGATCTTAAAACAAGGAAAAATCAATCAGGTTCTTAAAAATAAGGCTTTTAATTAAAAAAAAAGGTAAAAATCATCTCTGTAAAATCAGTATGGAAATTAACCTTACAGGGTAATCAAACTTAAAGAGCTCAGAGGACTCCCCTCTAGTCTTAGGTTCAAAGTACAGCAAACAAAGATAAACACTCTAGTAAAAGGTACATTTACAAGTTGAGAAAACAAAGGAAAACTAACACGCCTTGTTTGAAATAGGAGAGACTTGTTTAGAAAGATGTGGAGAACCTGGATTGATGTCTGGTCCCTCTCAGTCCCGAGGGCGAACACCCACACAAACAAAGAACACAAACAAAAGCCTTCCCCTCCCCAAGATTTGAAAGTATCTTGTCCCCTTATTGGTCCTTTAGGTCAGATGCCAGCCAGGTTACCTGAGCTTCTTAACCCTTTAGAGGGAAAAGGATTTTGGAGTCTCTGGCCAGGAGGATTTTATAGTACTGTACACAGGACAGCTGTTACCCTTCCCTTTATAGTTATGACAACCTCAAAGCTTCAAAGTGTCAGGCCAGCAGCAGGACATTAGCACTTGAGGGTTTGGTTGGGTGTGGCAGTGACATCACAAAGGCCTTTTGCAGGATGTCAGCTTATTGGTCAAATGTGTTAGGGAATTGGTGACCTCAGCGAGAGATGCTGACATCAGCCTGGCAGGACAGGAGCACAGGGCCAGGGAAACCTCAGAGACCCTGTGGCTTTGCTTCAGCAAGTCTCCTTCTCGGGGTCTTTCTTTGAGGACTGAGAGAGTATTAGGGTTCACGTACGTGAGTGCGTGCAGGAGCCTCTTTCGAGTTTTCTCCTTTCCTTTTACTGATTTTACTAGAAAACAGATGTCCCTGTTTAGAAGGTAAGAGCCTCCAAGAGGTTTTGGCAGCTGCTCAGTCTGATCCACGTGGTGCCAGCTGAATTCTAGGCATGGAAAACAGTAGTTTAAGATGGCAGAATTTTATTCCATCCCTTGGATTTTGTGCCGTAGAATCACTGGGGACATTAGGGTTTGTCCTTTTTGTTTTACCTTTTCCTCCATCCCTCCTTCCTTTCTCTTCATCTCTTACTTCTTTTGTCCTTTCTCCTGTTCCCCTCCCACCACCAGGAGTGGTGTCTGTGTGTGTGTGTGTGTGTGTGTGTGTGTTGCTGGGGGTGCTCATCACCTCTCCTTGTGGGAAGTTCATCGAAAACTGTGGGGTTGAAATAGTGTTTGGACTCCACTGACACTAGATGCTGCCATCCTGTGGCTTAGCATTAGTGTCTGGGATGACTTGGGTCAAGATCTCAACTTCCCCGCAACCCACTTCACTGCTGCCAGAATCCCTCCTGCCCCCCCTGCTAGAGCCGCCTCCCTGGCCAACCTGGGTGGGGGTGGAGAACAGTGTTTTTTTCATACGTTCATAGATTCTAGGACTGGAAGGGACCTCGAGAGGTCATCGAGTCCAGTCCCCTGCCCGCATGGCAGGACCATGTAACGGACTTATTAGATAAGGGAAATGCGGTGGACCTAATATACCTGGATTTCAGTAAAGCGTTTGATACTGTACCCCATGAGGAATTATTGGTTAATCTGGAAAACATGGGGATCGATATGAAAATCCAGAGGTGGATAAAGAATTGGTTAATGGGGAGAATGCAGCGGGTCGTATTAAAGGGTGAACTGTCGGGTTGGAGGGAGGTTACTAGTGGAGTGCCTCAAGGTTCGGTTTTGGGACCCATTTTATTTAATCTATTTATAACTGACCTCGGAACCGATTGCAAGAGTGGGCTGATAAAGTTTGCGGATGATACGAAGGTGGGAGGAGTTGCAAATTCGGAGGAGGATAGGGATATTCTGCAGGGAGACTTGAATGAGCTTGTGAATTGGAGTGTCAGAAATAAGATGAAATTTAATAGTGAAAAGTGTAAGGTGATGCACTTGGGGATGACTAATAACAATTTTAGTTACAAGATGGGGACGCATTGGTTAGAAGTAACGGAAGAGGAGAAGGACCTAGGGGTCCTTGTAGACCGCAGGATGACTATGAGTCGACAATGTGACGTGGCTGTGAAAAAAGCCAATGCGGTCTTGGGATGTATTAGGCGAGGTATATCTAGTAGGGATAAGGAGGTCCTGCTTCCGTTGTATACGGCGCTGGTGAGACCTCATTTGGAGTACTGTGTGTAGTTCTGGTCTCCCATGTTTAAAAAAGATGAACTCAAATTGGAACGGGTGCAGAGAAGGGCGACTAGGATGATCAGAGGAATGGAAAACCTGTCGTATGAAAAGAGATTAGAGGAGCTCGGGTTGTTTAGTCTGACAAAACGAAGGCTGAGGGGGGATATGATTGCTATCTTTAAATATATCAGAGGGATAAATACAAGGGAGGGAGAGGAATTATTTCAGCTGAGTACTAATGTGGACACGAGAACCAATGGATATAAACTGGCCGTGGGGAAGTTCAGGCTTGAAATAGCATAATGGCAAACAAGGGTCAGGCTAGAGACTCTTGCCTACATGCTCGGGGTATTACTGATCGCCATATTTGGGGTCGGGAAGGAATTTTCCTCCAGGGTAGATTGGCTGAGCCTCTGGAGGTTTTTCGCCTTCCTCCGCAGCATGGGGCAGGGATCACTAGCAGGAGGGTCCCTGCCGATTGAAGTCACTAAAACACAGGATTGGGGACTTCAACGGCACAGTCCAGGGAAGGGTCTTGTGGCCTGCAGCATGCAGGGGGTCAGACCAGATGATCATAATGGTCCCTTCTGACCTTAAAGTCTATGAGTCTATGAGACCAAATACCATCCCTGATAGACATTTATCTAACCTACTCTTAAATATCTCAAGAGATGGAGATTCCACAACCTCCCTCGGCAATTTATTACAGTGTTTAACCACCCTGACAGTTAGGAACTTTTTCCTAATGTCCTACCTAGACCTCCCTTGCTGCACTTTAAACCCATTGCTTCTGGTTCTATCCTTAGAGGCTAAGGTGAACAAGTTTTCTCCCTCCTCCTTATGACACCCTTTTAAATACCTGAAAACTGCTATCATGTCTCCTCTCAGTCTTCTCTTTTCCAAACTAAACAAAGCCAATTCTTTCAGCCTTCCTTCATAGGTCATGTTCTCAAGACCTTTAATCATTCTTGTTGCTCTTCTCTGGACCCTTTCCAGTTTCTCCACATCTTTTTTAAAATGCGGTGCCCAGAACTGGACACAATACTCCAGCTGAGGCCTAACCAGAGCAGAGTAGAGCGGAAGAATGACTTCTCGTGTCTTGCTCACAACACACCTGTTAATACATCCCAGAAGCAGGTTTGCTTTTTTTGCAACAGCATCACACTGTTGACTCATATTTAGCTTGCAAGATCTCATACCTATGTCCATCTCTACCTCAGTCCAAGTGTGTACATTTTTAATATACAAGGCAACACCTCCTCCCTTTTTCCCCTGTCTATCCTTCCTGGGCAAGCTGTACCCATCCACACCAACATTCCAATCATGTGTATTATCCCACCAAGTTTCAGTGATGCCAACAATGTCATAGTTGTATTTATTTATTAGCACTTCCAGTTCTTCCTGCTTATTCCCCATACTTCTCGCATTGAATATAGGCATCTAAGATACTGGTTTGATCTTTCCTCCCAGTTTTGTCCTGACCCTCCTTTCCCTCTGACAATATAGCCCACACTCCCTCTCGTTTTTGACCCATCTCCCCGGTCTCCATGTTCCCCACTTAGCTGTGGGCTTTGCTCACCTGTCCCCGTCGAACCTAGTTTAAAGCCCTCCTCACTAGGTTAGCCAGTCTGTGTCCAAAGGTACTAATAACTTGAGCTGTGGTTTGGAGGTGGAACAGCTGTCAAGGGCACTGAGGGGGAGATAGCAGGAGCTCATCCTTCAAGGAGGGGGGTTGGCACTGGAGGTTACTAGAAAGGACAAGAAGACTCCATTCTGGGGAGCATTGGGAGCAGCCTCTGATGTTTTACCGTCTAGCCGGCTTGCTTCCTAGAATGAACAGGCATTGAGTGGGGTGATCCACAGAGAGTAGCTGAAATCTTCAAAGTGTCAGCCCAGCAACAGGACATTAGCACTTCCGGGGAAGGGTGGGTGTGGCAGTGATAGCACAAAGGCCTTTTGCAGGACGTCAGCCTATTGGTCAAAGGTGTTAGGGAGGTGGTGACCTCCGAGAGAGATGCTGACATCAGCCTGGCAGGACAGGAGCACAGGGCCAGGGAAACCTCAGAGACCCCTGTGGCTTTCCTTCAGCAAGTCTCCTTCTCGAGGTCTCTATTTGAGGACTGAGAGAGTGTTAGGGTTGACGTATGTGAGTGTGAGCAGGAGCCTCTTTCGAGTTTTCTCCTTTCCTTTTGACGGATTTTACTAGGAAACAGACGTCCCTATTTAGAAGGTAAGAGCCTCCAAGAGGTTTTGGAACCTGCTCAGTCTGATCCATCTGGTGCCAGCTGAATTCTAGGCATGGAAAACAGTAGTTTAAGATGGCAGAATTTTATTCCCTCCCTGGGATTTTGTCCCGTAGAATCACTGGGGACATTAGGGTTTGTCCTTTTCGTTTTACCTTTTCCTCCATCCCTCCTTCCTTTCTCTTCAACTCTTACTTCTTTTGTCCTTTCTCTTGTTCCCCTCCCACCACCAGGAGTGGTATATGTGTGTGTGTGTGTGTGTGTGTGTGTGTTTGTGTGTGTGTTGCTGGGGGTGCTCTTCACCTCCCCTTGTGGGGAGTTCATCCAAAACTGTATGGTTGAAATAGTGCTTGGACTCCACTGACACTAGATGCTGCCATCCTGTGGCTTAGCATTAGTGTCTGGGATGACTTGGGGCAAGATCTCAACCTCCCCTCAACCCACTTCACTTCTGGCAGAATCCCTCCTGCCCCCCCGCTAGAGCCGCCTCGATGCCCAACCTGGTTGGGGGTGCAGAAGAGGGTTCTGATAACTTGAGGTTTGGTTTGGAGGTGGAACAGCTGTGAAGAACACTGAGGGGGAGGTAGCAGGAGGTAATCCTACAAGGAGGGGGGTTGGCACTGGAGGATACTAGAAAGGACAAGAAGACTCCATTCTGGGGTTCAGGAGGTGAATTCATCCCTCAGCGGTGGGCAGGTGGTGGGTGGAAATACTGCTGGTTCCAGGTGCCCTTAATTCCCCCTGATTCCTCGGGACCTTTCAGTCTCTGACAGGTTCTCGTTCCCTTGCAGCAGGAGGACGTCACGGCCAAAGTGATGCACCAGCTCCGCATCATCCGGCACTTGCGCCAGATGCCTGAGACACTGCAGGGGCTGTTCCTCTGAGGCCTTCAGCAACTCCCGCTCCCTGCTGCAGGTACTGCTCTGGCTCACTGTAAATGGGGAGCTAGTGGAAGGGGAAATGGAGCCCCCTGGCCCTCACTAAAAGGGAAAGTGGTGGATTCTCCATCTCTTGATGTCATTGAATGAAGACTAGATACCTTTCTGGAATGTGTGTGCCCAAAGAGTAACTATTGTACTATACAGTAAGCCTATGATATGCAGGGGCTTAGATGAGATGCTCTAAAGGTCTCTTCTGACCATAAAGTCTACAAATTTTGGAAACACTGAGTGTAGCATTGGGAGCAGCCTCTGATGTTTTACTGTCTAGCCCGCTTGCTTCCTAGAATGAGGATTCATTGAGTGGGGTGATCCACAGAGAGTAGCTCAAACCTTCAAAGTGTCAGGCCAGTAGCAGGACATTAGCACTTTAGGGTTTGGTTGGGTGTGGCAGTGATATCACAAAGGCCTTATCCTGGACCTCAGCCTATGGGTCAAAGGTGTTAGGGAGGTGGTTACCTGAGAGAGAGATGCTGACATCAGCCAGGCAGGACAGGAGCGCAGGGCCAGGGAAACCTCAGAGACCCCTTTGGCTTTGCTTTAGCAAGTCTCCTTCTCGAGGTCTCCCTTTTTAGGACTCAGAGAGTATTAGGGTTCAAGTATGTGAGTGCGAGGAGGAACCTCTTTCGAGTTTCTCCTTTTATTGATTTTACTAGAAAACAGACGTGCCTGTTGAGAAGGTAAGAACCTTGGAGAGGTTTTTAACCTGCTCAGTCTGCAGTCTGATCCATCTGGTGCCAGCTGAATTCTAGGCATGGAAAACACTAGTTCAAGGTGGCAGAATTTTATAGCCCACCTGGGATTTTGTGCTGTAGAATCACTGGGGACATTAGGGTTTGTCCTTTTCCTTTTACCTTTTCCTCCATCCCTCCTTGCTTTCTCTTGTTCCCCTCCCACCACCAGGAGTGGTGTGTGTGTGTGTGTGTGTTGCTGGGGGTGCTCTTCACCTCCCCTTGTGGGAAGTTGACACTGCAAGGGCTGTGCCTCTGTGGACATCAGCAACTCCCACTCCCTGCTGCAGGTACTGCTCTGGCTCACTGTAAATGGGGTGCTAGTGGAAGGGGAAATGGAACCCCCTGGCACTCACTAAAAGGGAAAGTGGTGGATTCTCCATCTCTTGATGTCATTGAATGAAGACTAGATGCCTTTCTGGAATGTGTGTGCCCAAAGAGTAACTATTGTACTATACAGGAAGCCTATGATATGCAGGGGCTTAGATTAGATGCTCTAAAGGTCTCTTCTGGCCATAAAGTCTACTAATTTTGGAAACACTGAGTGTAGCATTGGGAGCAGCCTCTGATGTTTTACTGTCTAGCCCACTTGCTTCTTAGAATGAAGACGCATTGAGTGGGGTGATCCACAGAGAGTACCTGTGTCAAGGCTGTATCCCCACTTTGAAGTTTAGGGTACAAATGTAGGGGCCTGCATGAAAACTTCTAAGCTTAACCACCATCCCAAGGCTAATTTCCTCCCCTGCGTAGCCTTGAGAAACCTTTCACCAATTCCCTGGTGAATACAGATCCAAACCCCTTGGATCTTAAAACAAGGAGAATTAAACCATCCCCCCTCCTTCCTCCCACCAACTTCTGGTGAATACAGATCCAACCCCCTTGGATCTAAAAGAAGGAGAAATTAACCATTCCCCTCCTTCCTCCCACCAACTCCTGGTGAATCAAGATCCAAACTCCTTGGATCTTAAAACAAGGAAAAATCAATCAGGTTCTTAAAAATAAGGCTTTTAATTAAAGAAAAAGGTAAAAATCATCTCTGTAAAATCAGTATGGAAATTAACCTTACAGGGTAATCAAACTTAAAGAGCTCAGAGGACTCCCCTCTAGTCTTAGGTTCAAAGTACAGCAAACAAAGATAAACACTCTAGTAAAAGGTACATTTACAAGTTGAGAAAACAAAGGAAAACTAACACGCCTTGTTTGAAATAGGAGAGACTTGTTTAGAAAGATGTGGAGAACCTGGATTGATGTCTGGTCCCTCTCAGTCCCGAGGGCGAACACCCACACAAACAAAGAACACAAACAAAAGCCTTCCCCTCCCCAAGATTTGAAAGTATCTTGTCCCCTTATTGGTCCTTTAGGTCAGATGCCAGCCAGGTTACCTGAGCTTCTTAACCCTTTAGAGGGAAAAGGATTTTGGAGTCTCTGGCCAGGAGGATTTTATAGTACTGTACACAGGACAGCTGTTACCCTTCCCTTTATAGTTATGACAACCTCAAAGCTTCAAAGTGTCAGGCCAGCAGCAGGACATTAGCACTTGAGGGTTTGGTTGGGTGTGGCAGTGAGATCACAAAGGCCTTTTGCAGGATGTCAGCTTATTGGTCAAATGTGTTAGGGAGGTGGTGACCTCAGAGAGAGATGCTGACATCAGCCTGGCAGGACAGGAGCACAGGGCCAGGGAAACCTCAGAGACCCTGTGGCTTTGCTTCAGCAAGTCTCCTTCTCGGGGTCTTTCTTTGAGGACTGAGAGAGTATTAGGGTTCATGTACGTGAGTGCGTGCAGGAGCCTCTTTCGAGTTTTCTCCTTTCCTTTTACTGATTTTACTAGAAAACAGACGTCCCTGTTTAGAAGGTAAGAGCCTCCAAGAGGTTTTGGCAGCTGCTCAGTCTGATCCACGTGGTGCCAGCTGAATTCTAGGCATGGAAAACAGTAGTTTAAGATGGCAGAATTTTATTCCATCCCTTGGATTTTGTGCCGTAGAATCACTGGGGACATTAGGGTTTGTCCTTTTTGTTTTACCTTTTCCTCCATCCCTCCTTCCTTTCTCTTCATCTCTTACTTCTTTTGTCCTTTCTCCTGTTCCCCTCCCACCACCAGGAGTGGTGTCTGTGTGTGTGTGTGTGTGTGTGTGTTGCTGGGGGTGCTCATCACCTCTCCTTGTGGGAAGTTCATCGAAAACTGTGGGGTTGAAATAGTGTTTGGACTCCACTGACACTAGATGCTGCCATCCTGTGGCTTAGCATTAGTGTCTGGGATGACTTGGGTCAAGATCTCAACTTCCCCGCAACCCACTTCACTGCTGCCAGAATCCCTCCTGCCCCCCCTGCTAGAGCCGCCTCCCTGGCCAACCTGGGTGGGGGTGGAGAACAGTGTTTTTTTCATACGTTCATAGATTCTAGGACTGGAAGGGACCTCGAGAGGTCATCGAGTCCAGTCCCCTGCCCGCATGGCAGGACCATGTAACGGACTTATTAGATAAGGGAAATGCGGTGGACCTAATATACCTGGATTTCAGTAAAGCGTTTGATACTGTACCCCATGAGGAATTATTGGTTAATCTGGAAAACATGGGGATCGATATGAAAATCCAGAGGTGGATAAAGAATTGGTTAATGGGGAGAATGCAGCGGGTCGTATTAAAGGGTGAACTGTCGGGTTGGAGGGAGGTTACTAGTGGAGTGCCTCAAGGTTCGGTTTTGGGACCCATTTTATTTAATCTATTTATAACTGACCTCAGAACCGATTGCAAGAGTGGGCTGATAAAGTTTGCGGATGATACGAAGGTGGGAGGAGTTGCAAATTCGGAGGAGGATAGGGATATTCTGCAGGGAGACTTGAATGAGCTTGTGAATTGGAGTGTCAGAAATAAGATGAAATTTAATAGTGAAAAGTGTAAGGTGATGCACTTGGGGATGATTAATAACAATTTTAGTTACAAGATGGGGACGCATTGGTTAGAAGTAACGGAAGAGGAGAAGGACCTAGGGGTCCTTGTAGACCGCAGGATGACTATGAGTCGACAATGTGACGTGGCTGTGAAAAAAGCCAATGCGGTCTTGGGATGTATTAGGCGAGGTATATCTAGTAGGGATAAGGAGGTCCTGCTTCCGTTGTATACGGCGCTGGTGAGACCTCATTTGGAGTACTGTGTGTAGTTCTGGTCTCCCATGTTTAAAAAAGATGAACTCAAATTGGAACGGGTGCAGAGAAGGGCGACTAGGATGATCAGAGGAATGGAAAACCTGTCGTATGAAAAGAGATTAGAGGAGCTCGGGTTGTTTAGTCTGACAAAACGAAGGCTGAGGGGGGATATGATTGCTATCTTTAAATATATCAGAGGGATAAATACAAGGGAGGGAGAGGAATTATTTCAGCTTAGTACTAATGTGGACACGAGAACCAATGGATATAAACTGGCCGTGGGGAAGTTCAGGCTTGAAATCAGACGAAGGTTTCTGACCGTCAGAGGGGTGAAATATTGGAACGGCCTTCTGAGGGAAACGGTGGGGGCAACGGACCTGTCTGGTTTTAAGATTAAGTTGGATAAGTTTATGGAGGGAATGGTTTAATGGTAAAACATAGTAGCCGAGGAAAACCAAGCAATGGTATGTAAATAGCATAATGGCAAACAAGGGTCAGGCTAGAGACTCTTGCCTACATGCTCGGGGTATTACTGATCGCCATATTTGGGGTCGGGAAGGAATTTTCCTCCAGGGTAGATTGGCTGAGCCTCTGGAGGTTTTTCGCCTTCCTCCGCAGCATGGGGCAGGGATCACTAGCAGGAGGGTCCCTGCCGATTGAAGTCACTAAAACACAGGATTGGGGACTTCAACGGCACAGTCCAGGGAAGGGTCTTGTGGCCTGCAGCATGCAGGGGGTCAGACCAGATGATCATAATGGTCCCTTCTGACCTTAAAGTCTATGAGTCTATAAGACCAAATACCATCCCTGATAGACATTTATCTAACCTACTCTTAAATATCTCAAGAGATGGAGATTCCACAACCTCCCTCGGCAATTTATTCCAGTGTTTAACCACCCTGACAGTTAGGAACTTTTTCCTAATGTCCAACCTAGACCTCCCTGTGACAATGCGGTTCTGGCGGAACCCAACTGAGAGTGCCAACTCAGGACAAATTGCTCAAATAGGGCAGTTACAGCCCAAGGCTGGGGTTTTTCCACCTCTAAGGCAAACCAAACCAGCCAGACTAAGACTTCGATCTCACCCCACTGGCTAACCGCAAGTCTCACAAGCAATCTCCTAGACACTCCAGTTACCCAGTATTACCACCAGTGCCACACGTTATGGGGACAAATGGTTATAAAAACCAATACCCCAGTAAAAGAAAACGGTTCTCCCGATCCCAAAGGACCAAGCCCCAGACCCAGGTCAATGTACAAGTCAGACCTTACCCACAAATCACGCTACTGCCAATCCTTTAGAATCTAAAATCTAAAGGTTTATTCATAAAAGGAAAAAGATAGAGATGAGAGTTAGAATTGGTTAAATGGAATCAATTACATACAGTAATGGCACAGTTCTTGGTTCAGGCTTGCAGCAGCGATGGAATAAACTGCAGGTTCAAATCAAGTCTCTGGAATACATCCCCCGCTGGGATGGGTCCTCAGTCCTTTGTTCAGAGCTTCAGTTTGTAGCAAAGTCCCTCCAGAGGTAAGAAGCAGGATTGAAGACAAGATGGAGATCAGGCATCAGCCTTATATAGTCTTTTCCAGGTGTAAGTTCACCTCTTTGTTCTTACTGTGGAAAATTACAGCAAAAATGGAGTCTGGAGTCACATGGGCCAGTCCCTGCATACTTTGCTGAGGTACAAGGCGTATCTGCCTTCTCTCAATGGGTCCATTGTATAGCTGATGGTCCTTAATGGGCCATCAAGCAGGCTAGGCAGAGCTAATCTCAGCTTGTCTGGGATGTCACCCAGAAGCATAGCATAAGTTTGCCATACAGACAGTATAGAGCCAATATTCATAACTTCGACTACAAAACTGATACATACATATAGACAGCATAATCATAACCAGTAAACCATAACCTTGTCCTAGACACCCCATTTGACCCCCTTTATACAAGATTTG
This sequence comes from Chrysemys picta bellii, assembly GCF_011386835.1. NCBI lineage: Eukaryota > Metazoa > Chordata > Testudines > Emydidae > Chrysemys > Chrysemys picta. The sequence continues at coordinate 15,604 of NW_027053015.1, forward strand.
GGTGCCACTACAGGACCTTGGTTGCAACAATGATCTATATGGTCCCAGTTTATGTCAATAACGTCACACTCCCTTGCTGCACTTTAAACCCATTGCTTCTGGTTCTATCCTTAGAGGCTAAGGTGAACAAGTTTTCTCCCTCCTCCTTATGACACCCTTTTAAATACCTGAAAACTGCTATCATGTCTCCTCTCAGTCTTCTCTTTTCCAAACTAAACAAAGCCAATTCTTTCAGCCTTCCTTCATAGGTCATGTTCTCAAGACCTTTAATCATTCTTGTTGCTCTTCTCTGGACCCTTTCCAATTTCTCCACATCTTTTTTAAAATGCGGTGCCCAGAACTGGACACAATACTCCAGCTGAGGCCTAACCAGAGCAGAGTAGAGCGGAAGAATGACTTCTCGTGTCTTGCTCACAACACACCTGTTAATACATCCCAGAATCAGGTTTGCTTTTTTTGCAACAGCATCACACTGTTGACTCATATTTAGCTTGCAAGATCTCATGGTTAAGCCAAGGTGGTCTTTTGCCACATTTTCTATCTTTCCTAACCAGCGGAATAGCTTGCTTTTGGGCCCTTAATAGTGTCCCTTTGAAAAACTGCCAACTCTCCTCAGTTGTTTTTCCCCTCAGTCTTGATTCCCATGGGACCTTACCTATCAGCTCTCTGAGCTTACCAAAATCTGCCTTCCTGAAATCCATTGTCTCTATTTTGCTGTTCTCCCTTCTACCCTTCCTTAGAATTGCAAACTCTATGATTTCATGATCACTTTCACCCAGGCTGCCTTCTACTTTCAAATTCTCAACGAGTTCCTCCCTATTTGTTAAATTCAAGTCTAGAACAGCTTCCCCCCAGTAGCTTTTTCAACCTTCTGAAATAAAAAGTTGTCTCCAATGCAGTCCAGGAATTTGTTGGATAGTCTGTGCCCCGCTGTGTTATTTTCCCAACATATAGCCGGATAGTTGAAGTCCCCCATCACCACCAAATCTTGGGCTTTGGATGATTTTGTTAGTTGCTTAAAAAAAGCCTCATCCACCTCTTCCACCTGGTTAGGTGGCCTGTAGTAGACTCCTAGCATGACATCTCCCTTGTTTTTTACCCCTTTTAGCCTAACCCAGAGACTCTCAACACTTCCGTCTCCTATGTCCATCTCTACCTCAGTCCAAGTGTGTACATTTTTAATATACAAGGCAACACCTCCTCCCTTTTTCCCCTGTCTATCCTTCCTGAGCAAGCTGTACCCATCCACACCAACATTCCAATCACATGTATTATCCCACCAAGTTTCAGTGATGCCAACAATGTCATAGTTGTATTTATTTATTAGCACTTCCAGTTCTTCCTGCTTATTCCCCATACTTCTCGCATTTGTATATAGGCATCTAAGATACTGGTTTGATCTTTCCTCCCAGTTTTGTCCTGACCCTCCTTTCTCTCTGACAATATAGCCCACACTCCCTCTCGTTTTTGACCCATCTCCCCGGTCTCCATGTTCCCCACTTAGCTGTGGGCTTTGCTCACCTGTCCCCGTCGAACCTAGTTTAAAGCCCTCCTCACTAGGTTAGCCAGTCTGTGTCCAAAGGTACTAATAACTTGAGCTGTGGTTTGGAGGTGGAACAGCTGTCAAGGGCACTGAGGGGGAGATAGCAGGAGCTCATCCTTCAAGGAGGGGGGTTGTCACTGGAGGTTACTAGAAAGGACAAGAAGACTCCATTCTGGGGTTCAGGAGGTGAATTTATCCCTCAGTGGTCGGCAGGTGCTGGGTGGAAATACTGCTGGTTCCAGGTGCCCTTAACTCCTCCAGATTCCTCGGGGCGTTTGAGTCTCTGACAGGTTCTCGTTCCCTTGCAGCAGGAGGACGTCACGGCCAAAAGTGATGCACCAGCTCCGCATCATCCGGCACTTGCGCCAGATTCCTGAGACACTGCAGGGGCTGTGCCTCTGAGGCCATCAGCAACTCCCGCTCCCTGCTGCAGGTACTGCTCTGGCTCACTGTAAATGGGGAGCTAGTGGAAGGGGAAATGGAGCCCCCTGGCACTCACTAAAAGGGAAAGTGGTGGATTCTCCATCTCTTGATGTCATTGAATGAAGACTAGATGCCTTTCTGGAATGTGTGTGCCCAAAGAGTAACTATTGTACTATACAGGAGGCCTATGATATGCAGGGGCTTAGATGAGATGCTCTAAAGGTCTCTTGTGGCCATAAAGTCTACAAATTTTGGAAACACTGAGTGTAGTATTGGGAGCAGCCTCTGATGTTTTACTGTCTAGCCGGCTTGCTTCCTAGAATGAAGACGCATCGAGTGGGGTGATCCACACAGAGTAGCTCAAACCTTCAAAGTGTCAGGCCAGCAGCAGGACATTAGCACTTCCGGGGATGGGTGGGTGTGGCAGTGACATCACAAAGGCCTTTTCAGGATCTCAGCCTATTGGTCAAAGGTGTTAGGGAGGTGGTAACCTCAGAGAGAGATGCTGACATCAGCCAGGCAGGACAGGGGCTTAGGGCCAGGGAAACCTCAGAGACCCCTGTGACTTTCATAGAATCATAGAATCATAGAATATCAGGGTTGGAAGGGACCTCAAGAGGTCATCTACTCCAACCCCGTCCTCAAAGCAGGACCAATTCCCAACTAAATCATCCCAGCCAGGGCTTTGTCAAGCCGGGCCTTAAAAACCTCCAAGGAAGGAGACTCCACCACCTCCCTAGTTAACGCATTCCAGTGCTTCACCACCCTCCTAGTGAAATAGTGTTTCCTAATATCCAACCTGGACCTCCCCCACTGCAACTTGAGACCATTGCTCCTTGTTCTGTCATCTGCCACCACTGAGAACAACCGAGCTCCATCCTCTTTGGAACCCCCCTTCACGTAGTTGAAGGCTGCTATCAAATCCCCCCTCATTCTTCTCTTCTGGAGACTAAACAATCCCAGTTCCCTCAGCCTCTCCTCATAAGTCATGTGCTCCAGACCCCTAATCATTTTTGTTGCTCTCCACTGGACTCTTTCCAATTTTTCCACATCCTTCTTGTAGTGTGGGGCCTGTCGGAGAAAAACAGAGTTCTCACTATTTGTTTAGGTACAGCAAGTCAGATGCTTTATTAACGCTCACAATTGCCCAGAGGGAGAGAGCTAAGCAGGTCTCTCCCAGGTAACTAATTACAGCAAGCATTTATACCTTTCATTACAGAAATAACGAGGGACAGCTGCGTTTTGTTTATACATAGGCCATCTTGATATCTCCTTTCTTCACTTGTTTTGACTCTTGCCAACATACAATATTTTCTATACCTTATCTACACAAGGTCTTCTACACCTTATCTATACCAGGTCATAATGACTTCTTACACAGTTCTTTCTCACCCGCCTCACACATTCCTCGCTTCTACAAATCTCGCGTTATTAGGGTTACAGTTAGCCTAACTCTTGCTAACGAACTGTCATGCATTGCATCCCCTTCCTGTGAGCTCTTTCTCTGCTTCCACAGGCCCCAAACTGGACACAGTATTCCAGATGAGGCCTCACCAATGTCGAATAAAGGGGAACGATCACGTTCCTCGATCTGCTGGCAATGCCCCTACTTATACAGCCCAAAATGCCGTTAGCCTTCTTGGCAACAAGAGCACACTGTTGACTCATATCCAGCTTCTCGTCCACTGTGACCCCTAGGTCCTTTTCTGCAGAACTGCTACCTAGCCATTCGGTCCCTAGTCTGTAGCAGTGCATGGGATTCTTCCGTCCTAAGTGCAGGACTCTGCACTTGTCCTTGTTGAACTTCATCAGGTTTTTTTTGGCCCAATCCTCTAATTTGTCTAGGTCCCTCTGTATCCGATCCCTACCCTCTAGCGTATCTACCACGCCTCCTAGTTTAGTGTCATCTGCAAACTTGCTGAGAGTGCAGTCCACACCATCCTCCAGATCATTAATAAAGATATTAAACAAAACCGGCCCCAGGACCGACCCTTGGGGCACTACTCCGCTTGAAACCGGCTGCCAACTAGACATGGAGCCATTGATCACTACCCGTTGAGCCCGACGATCCAGCCAGCTTTCTATCCACCTTACAGTCCATTCATCCATCCCATACTTCTTTAACTTGGTGGCAAGAATACTGTGGGAGAGCGTATCAAAAGCTTTGCTAAAGTCAAGGAATAACACATCCACTGCTTTCCCCTCATCCACAGAGCCAGTTATCTCATCATCGAAGGCAATTAGGTTAGTCAGGCACGACTTCCCCTTGGTGAATCCATGCTGACTGTTCCTGATCACTTTCCTCTCCTCTAAGTGTTTCATAATTGATTCCTTGAGGACCTGCTCCATGATTTTTCCAGGGACTGAGGTGAGGCTGACTGGCCTGTAGTTCCCCGGATCCTCCTCCTTCCCTTTTTTAAAGATGGGCACTACATTAGCCTTTTTCCAGTCATCCGGGACCTCCCTCGATCGCCATGAGTTTTCAAAAATAATGGCTAATGGCTGTGCAATCTCATCCGCCAAGTCCTTTAGCACCTTCGGATGCAGCGCATCCAGCCCCATGGAGTTGTGCACGTCCAGTTTTTCTAAATAGTCCCGAACCACTTCTTTCTCCACAGAGGGCTGGTCACCTTCTCCCCATATTGTGCTGCCCAGTGCAGCAGTCTGGGAGCTGACCTTGTTCGTGAAGACAGAGGCAAAAAAAGCATTGAGTACATTAGCTTTTTCCACATCCTCAGTCACTAGGTTGCCTCCCTCATTCAGTAAGGGGCCCACACTTTCCTTGACTTTCTTCTTGTTGCTAACATACCTGAAGAAACCCTTCTTGTTACTCTTAACATCTCTTGCTAGCTGCAACTCCAAGTGTGATTTGGCCTTCCTGATTTCACTCCTGCATGCCTGAGCAATATTTTTATACTCCTCCCTGGTCATTTGTCCAATCTTCCACTTCTTGTAAGCTTCTTTTTTGCGTTTAAGATCAGCAAGGATTTCACTGTTTAGCCAAGCTGGTCGCCTGCCATATTTACTATTCTTTCTACACATCGGGATGGTTTGTTCCTGCAACCGCAATAAGGATTCTTTAAAATACAGCCAGCTCTCCTGGACCCCTTTGCCCTTCATGTTATTCTCCCAGGGGATCCTGCCCATCTGTTCCCTGAGGGAGTCAAAGTCTGCTTTTCTGAAGTCCAGGGTCCGTATTCTGCTGCTCTCCTTTCTTCCTTGTGTCAGGATCCTGAACTCGACCATCTCATGGTCACTGCCTCCCAGGTTCCCATCCACTTTTGCTTCCCCTACTAATTCTTCCCTGTTTGTGAGCAGCAGGTCGAGAAAAGCTCTGCCCCTAGTTGGTTCCTCCAGCACTTGCACCAGGAAATTGTGCCCTACACTTTCCAAAAACTTCCTGGATTGTCTGTGCACCGCTGTATTGCTCTCCTAGCAGATATCCAGAGACTCTCAGGTTTTTCTACAGTTTCATACCGGACCTCTGAGCACTCATACTCCTCTCTTACATACAATGCAACTCCCCCACCTTTTCTGCCCTGCCTGTCCTTCCTGAACAGTTTATATCCATCCATGACAGTACTCCAGTCATGTGAGTTATCCCACCAAGTGTCTGTTATTGCTTCAGCAAGTCTCCTTCTCGAGGTCTCTCTTTGAGGACTGAGAGAGTATTAGTGTTCACATGTGTGAGTGCGAGCAGGAGCCTCTTTGAAGTTTTCTCCTTTCCTTTGACGGATTTTACTAGAAAACAGACGTCCCTATTTAGAAGGTAAGGGCCTCCAAGAGGTTTTGGAACCTGCTCAGTCTGATCCATCTGGTGCCAGCTGAATTCTAGGCATGGAAAACACTAGGTTAAGGTGGCAGAATTTTATTCCCTCTGTGGGATTTTGTCCCGTAGAATCACAGGGGACATTAGTGTTTGTCATTTTCGTTTTACCTTTTCCTCCATCCCTCCTTCCTTTCTCTTCATCTCTTACTTCTTTTGTCCTTTCTCCTGTTCACCTGCCACCACCAGGAGTGGTGTGTGTGTGTGTGTGTGTGTGTGTGTGTGTGTTGCTGGGGGTGCTCTTCACCTCCCCTTGTGGGAAGTTGATCCAAAACTGTGGGGTTGAAATAGTGCTTGAACTCCAATGACACTAGATGCTGCCATCCTGTGGCTTAGCATTAGTGTCTGGGATGATTGGGGCAAGATCTCAACCTCCCCGCAACCCACTTCACTGCTGGCAGAATCCCTCCTGCCCCCCCTGCTAGAGCCGCCTCCCTGCCCAACCTGGGTGGGGGTGGAGAAGAGGGTTCTGATAACTTGAGCTGTGGTTTGGAGGTAGAACAGCTGTCAAGGGCACTGAGGGGGAGATAGCAGGAGCTCACCCTACAAGGTGGTGGGTTGGCACTGGAGGTTACTAGAAAGGACAAGAAGACTCCATTCTGGGGTTCAGGAGGTGAATTCATCCGTCAGTGGTGGGCAGGTAGTCAGTTTAAATACTGCTGGTTCCAGGTGCCCTTAATTCCCCCTGATTTCTCGGGGCGTTTGAGTCTTTGACAGGTTCTCGTTCCCTTGCAGCAGGAGGACGTCATGTCCAGAGTGATGCACCAGCTCCGCATCATCCGGCACTTGTGCCAGGTGCCTTAGACACTGCAGGGGCTGTGCCTCTGAGGCCATCAGCAACTCCCGCTCCCTGCTGCAGGTACTGCTCTGGCTCACTGTAAATGGGGAGCTAGTGGAAGGGGAAATGGAGCCCCCTGGCACTCAGTAAAAGGGAAAGTGGTGGATTCTCCATCTCTTGATGTCATTTCATGAAGACTAGATGCCTTTCTGGAATGTTTGTGCCCAAAAAGTACCTATTGTACTATACAGGAAGCCTATGATATGCAGGGGGTTAGATGAGATGTTCTAAAGGTCTCTTCTGGCCATAAAGTGTAGTAATTTTGGAAACACTGAGTGTAGCATTGGGAGCAGCCTCTGATGCTTTACTGTCTAGCCGGCTTGCTTCCTAGAATGAAGACGCATCGAGTGGGGTGATCCACAGAGAGTAGCTGAAACCTTCAAAGTGTCAGGCCAGCAGCAGGACATTAGCACTTCAGGGGATGGGTGGGTGTGGCAGTGACATCACAAAGGCCTTTTGCAGTGTAGTAGTTCCGGGGTGGGGCTCGTCCCTTCCTGGGGTACCTGGGAGCCAGGCCGCCCCGCTACAAAGCGAATAACAGTCTAGGGCCCAGACCTTTGGGTAGGGGCTGAGCACACAATCAACAGTTCAGAGCTCAGGCCCTTATGCAGGGACTGAGCACACAATCAACAGTTCAGAGCTCAGGCCCTTATGCAGGGACTGAGCACACAATCAACAGCTCCGGCCCTGGGTCAGGGCGGGGAACAAACCAGTAGTCAGTCAGCGGCCGAGGCCTTGTAGCAGGAGCTGGGTCAGTTTGGGTTAGCCCAGGCCCTAGGTCAGGGCGGGGCAGCAAACCAATCATCAGTCAGAGGCCCAGGCCCCTTGGACAAGGAGGAGGAGAGACTGCCACCCAGCACGGGGTGGCAGGGGGGAACACAGGCCCACCCACTCCACTGTGTTCCAGCCCGGGGCCCTATCCGCAGCAGTCCGTCTGCCGCGCAGTCAGTGGGGATCCTGACCGCAACACGCTGACATGGGTTCGGGGTCTGCTATCCCCGGGCCACTTCCCATCTCCTCCTCCATGGGTACCTGTTCCTCCTGAGTTCCGTCTGCTGGGTCGCAGATCATGGGCTGCTCCGGGCCCCGAGCAGCAGGTAGGTCTGTCACTCCCTCTGGGCCCTTGGCGGGGGAAGCTCAGACCGTTCCTCAGGATACCAGGCTCTCGGCAGGCTCAGGTCCGCGGGAGCTCGGGCACCAGCGTCTGTCCTCTCCCGCTGCCGGCCAGCTACTGAGCGCTGTGGCTTGGCCTTTATACTTCCTGTCCCGCCCCTTGACTTCCGGGGGGTGGGGACAGGCCGCGGTGGCCTTGACTTCCTGGGGCGCCTGGGAGCCAGGCCGCCCCGCTACATGCAGTATCTCAGCGTATTGGTCAAAGGTGTTAGGGAGGTGGTGACCTCAGAGAGAGATGCTGACATCAGTCAGGGGCGCAGGGCCAGGGAAACCTCAGAGACCCCTGTGGCTTTGCTTTAGCAAGTCTCCTTCTCGAGGTCTCTCTTTGAGGACTGAGAGAGTATTAGGATTCACGTATTTGAGTGAGAGCAGGAGCCTCTTTCGAGTTTTCTCCTTCCCTTTTACTGATTTTACTAGAAAACAGACGTCCCTGTTTAGAAGGTAAGAGGTTTTTGAACCTGCTCAGTCTGATCCACCTGGTGCCCGTTGAATTCTAGGCATGGAAAACACTAGTTCAAGGTGACAGAATTTTGTAGTCCACACGGGATTTTGTCCCGTGGAATCACTGGGGACATTAGGGTTTGTCCTTTTCGTTTTAACTTTTCCACCATCCCTCCTTCCTTTCTCTTCATCTCTTACTTCTTTTGTCCTTTCTCCTATTCCGCTCCCACCATCAGGAGTGGTGTGTGTGTGTGTGTGTGTGTGTGTGTGTGTTGCTGGGGGTGCTCTTCACCTCCCCTTGTGGGAAGTTGATCCAAAACTGTCGGGTTCAAATACTGCTTGGACTCCACAGACACTAGATGGTGCCATCCTGTGGCTTAGCGTTAGTGTCTCGGATGACTTGGGCAAGATCTCAACCTCCCCGCAACCCACTTCACTGCTGCCAGAATCCCTCCTGCCCCCACTGCTAGACCCGCCTCCCAGCCCAAACTTGGTGGGGGTCTAGAAGAGGTTTCTGATGACTTAAGCTGTGGTTTGGAGTTGGAACAGCTGTCAAGGACACTGAGGGGGAGGTAGCAGGAGCTCACCCTAGAAGGAGGGGGATTGGCACTGGAGGTTACTAGAAAGGACAAGAAGACTCCATTCTGGGATTCAGGAGGTGAATTCATCCCTCAGCGGTGGGCAGGTGGTGGGTGGAAATACTGCTGGTTCCAGGTGCCCTTAATTCCCCCTGATTCCTCGGGGCCTTTGAATCTCTGACAGGTTCTCGTTCCCTTGCAGCAGGAGGGCGTCACGGCCAAAGTGATGCACCAGCTCCGTATCATCCGGCACTTGCGCCAGGTGCCTGAGACACTGCAGGGGCTGTTCCTCTGAGGCCTTCAGCAACTCCCGCTCCCTGCTGCAGGTACTGCTCTGGCTCACTGTAAATGGGGAGCTAGTGGAAGGGGAAATGGAGCCCCCTGGCCCTCACTAAAAGGGAAAGTGGTGGATTCTCCATCTCTTGATGTCATTGAATGAAGACTAGATGCCTTTCTGGAATGTGTGTGCCCAAAGAGTAACTATTGTACTATACAGTAAGCCTATGATATGCAGCGGGTTAGATTAGATGCTCTAAAGGTCTCTTCTGACCATAAAGTCTACTAATTTTGGAAACACTGAGTGTAGCATTGGGAGCAGCCTCTCATGTTTTACTGTCTAGCCCGCTTGCTTCCTAGAATGAGGATGCATTGAGTGGGGTGATCCACAGAGAGTAGCTCAAACCTTCAAAGTGTCAGGCCAGTAGCAGGACATTAGCACTTTAGGGTTTGGTTGGGTGTGGCAGTGATATCACAAAGGCCTTATCCTGGACCTCAGCCTATGGGTCAAAGGTGTTAGGGAGGTGGTTACCTGAGAGAGAGATGCTGACATCAGCCAGGCAGGACAGGAGCGCAGGGCCAGGGAAACCTCAGAGACCCCTTTGGCTTTGCTTCAGCAAGTGTCCTTCTCGAGGTCTCCCTTTTTAGGACTCAGAGAGTATTAGGGTTCAAGTATGTGAGTGCGAGGAGGAACCTCTTTCGAGTTTCTCCTTTTATTGATTTTACTAGAAAACAGACGTGCCTGTTGAGAAGGTAAGAACCTTGGAGAGGTTTTTAACCTGCTCAGTCTGCAGTCTGATCCATCTGGTGCCAGCTGAATTCTAGGCATGGAAAACACTAGTTCAAGGTGGCAGAATTTTATAGCCCACCTGGGATTTTGTGCCGTAGAATCACTGGGGACATTAGGGTTTGTCCTTTTCGTTTTACCTTTTCCTCCATCCCTCCTTGCTTTCTCTTGTTCCCCTCCCACCACCAGGAGTGGTGTGTGTGTGTGTGTGTGTTGCTGGGGGTGCTCTTCACCTCCCCTTGTGGGAAGTTGACACTGCAAGGGCTGTGGCTCTGTGGACATCAGCAACTCCCACTCCCTGCTGCAGGTACTGCTCTGGCTCACTGTAAATGGGGTGCTAGTGGAAGGGGAAATGGAACCCCCTGGCACTCACTAAAAGGGAAAGTGGTGGATTCTCCATCTCTTGATGTCATTGAATGAAGACTAGATGCCTTTCTGGAATGTGTGTGCCCAAAAAGTAACTATTGTACTATACAGGAGGCCTATGATATGCAGGGGCTTAGATGAGATGCTCTAAAGGTCTCTTGTGGCCATAAAGTCTACAAATTTTGGAAACACTGAGTGTAGTATTGGGAGCAGCCTGTGATGTTTTACTGTCTAGCCGGCTTGCTTCCTAGAATGAAGACGCATTGAGTGGGGTGATCCACAGAGAGTACCTGTGTCAAGGCTGTATCCCCACTTTGAAGTTTAGGGTACAAATGTAGGGGCCTGCATGAAAACCTCTAAGCTTAACCACCATCCCAAGGCTAATTTCCTCCCCTGGGTAGCCTTGAGAAACCTTTCAGCAATTCCCTGGTGAATACAGATCCAAACCCCTTGGATCTTAAAACAAGGAGAAATAAACCGTCCCCCCTCCTTCCTCCCACCAACTTCTGGTGAATACAGATCCAACCCCCTTGGATCTAAAAGAAGGAGAAATTAACCATTCCCCTCCTTCCTCCCACCAACTCCTGGTGAATCAAGATCCAAACTCCTTGGATCTTAAAACAAGGAAAAATCAATCAGGTTCTTAAAAATAAGGCTTTTAATTAAAGAAAAAGGTAAAAATCATCTCTGTAAAATCAGTATGGAAATTAACCTTACAGGGTAATCAAACTTAAAGAGCTCAGAGGACTCCCCTCTAGTCTTAGGTTCAAAGTACAGCAAACAAAGATAAACACTCTAGTAAAAGGTACATTTACAAGTTGAGAAAACAAAGGAAAACTAACACGCCTTGTTTGAAATAGGAGAGACTTGTTTAGAAAGATGTGGAGAACCTGGATTGATGTCTGGTCCCTCTCAGTCCCGAGGGCGAACACCCACACAAACAAAGAACACAAACAAAAGCCTTCCCCTCCCCAAGATTTGAAAGTATCTTGTCCCCTTATTGGTCCTTTAGGTCAGATGCCAGCCAGGTTACCTGAGCTTCTTAACCCTTTACAGGGAAAAGGATTTTGGAGTCTCTAGCCAGGAGGATTTTTATAGTACTGTACACAGGACAGCTGTTACCCTTCCCTTTATAGTTATGACAACCTCAAACCTTCAAAGTGTCAGGCCAGCAGCAGGACATTAGCACTTGAGGGTTTGGTTGGGTGTGGCAGTGACATCACAAAGGCCTTTTGCAGGATGTCAGCTTATTGGTCAAATGTGTTAGGGAGGTGGTGACCTCCGAGAGAGATGCTGACATCAGCCTGGCAGGACAGGAGCACAGGGCTAGGGAAACCTCAGAGACCCTGTGGCTTTGCTTCAGCAAGTCTCCTTCTCGGGGTCTTTCTTTGAGGACTGAGAGAGTATTAGGGTTCACATACGTGAGTGCGTGCAGGAGCCTCTTTCGAGTTTTCTCCTTTCCTTTTACTGATTTTACTAGAAAACAGACGTCCCTGTTTAGAAGGTAAGAGCCTCCAAGAGGTTTTGGCAGCTGCTCAGTCTGATCCACGTGGTGCCAGCTGAATTCTAGGCATGGAAAACAGTAGTTTAAGAGGGCAGAATTTTATTCCATCCCTTGGATTTTGTGCCGTAGAATCACTGGGGACATTAGGGTTTGTCCTTTTTGTTTTACCTTTTCCTCCATCCCTCCTTCCTTTCTCTTCATCTCTTACTTCTTTTGTCCTTTCTCCTGTTCCTCGAAAACTGTGGGGTTGAAATAGTGTTTGGACTCCACTAACACTAGATGCTGCCATCCTGTGGCTTAGCATTAGTGTCTGGGATGACTTGGGTCAAGATCTCAACTTCCCCGCAACCCACTTCACTGCTGCCAGAATCCCTCCTGCCCCCCCTGCTGGAGCCGCCTCCCTGGCCAACCTGGGTGGGGGTGGAGAACAGTGTTTTTTTCATACATTCATAGATAATCGGACTGGAAGGGACCTCGAGAGGTCATCGAGTCCAGTCCCCTGCCCGCGTGGCAGGACCAAATACCATCTAGACCATCCCTGATAGACATTTATCTAACCTACTCTTAAATATCTCAAGAGATGGAGATTCCACAACCTCCCTCGGCAATTTATTCCAGTGTTTAACCACCCTGACAGTTAGGAACTTTTTCCTAATGTCCAACCTAGACCTCCCTTGCTGCACTTTAAACCCATTGCTTCTGGTTCTATCCTTAGAGGCTAAGGTGAACAAGTTTTCTCCCTCCTCCTTATGACACCCTTTTAAATACCTGAAAACTGCTATCATGTCTCCTCTCAGTCTTCTCTTTTCCAAACTAAACAAAGCCAATTCTTTCAGCCTTCCTTCATAGGTCATGTTCTCAAGACCTTTAATCATTCTTGTTGCTCTTCTCTGGACCCTTTCCAATTTCTCCACATCTTTTTTAAAATGCGGTGCCCAGAACTGGACACAATACTCCAGCTGAGGCCTAACCAGAGCAGAGTAGAGCGGAAGAATGACTTCTCGTGTCTTGCTCACAACACACCTGTTAATACATCCCAGAATCAGGTTTGCTTTTTTTGCAACAGCATCACACTGTTGACTCATATTTAGCTTGTGGTCCACTATAACCCCTAGATCCCTTTCTGCCGTACTCCTTCCTAGACAGTCTCTTCCCATTCTGTATGTGTGAAACTGATTGTTCCTTCCTAAGTGGAGCACTTTGCATTTGTCTTTGTTAAACTTCATCCTCTTTAACTCAGACCATTTCTCCAATTTGTCCAGATCATTTTGAATTATGACCCTGTCCTCCAAAGCAGTTGCAATCCCTCCCAGTTTGGTATCATCCGCAAACTTAATAAGCGTACTTTCTATGCCAATATCTAAGTCGTTGATGAAGATATTGAACAGCGCCGGTCCCAAAACAGACCCCTGCGATACCCCACTCGTTATGGCTTTCCAGCAGGATTGGGAACTATTAATAACAACTCTCTGAGTACGGTTATCCAGCCAGTTATGCACCCACCTTATAGTAGCCCCATCTAAATTGTATTTGCCTAGTTTATCAATAAGAATATCATGCGAGACCGTATCAAATGCCTTACTAAAGTCTAGGTATACCACATCCACAGCCTCACCCTTATCCACAAGGCTCGTTATCCTATCAAAGAAAGCTATCAGATTGGTTTGACATGATTTGTTCTTCACAAATCCATGCTGGCTGTTCCCTATCACCTTACCACCTTCCAAGTGTTTGCAGATGATTTCCTTAATTACTTGCTCCATTATCTTCCCTGGCCCAGAAGTTAAACTCACTGGGGTGTGTAGTTTCCTGGGTTGTTTTTATTTCCCTTTTTATAGATGGGCACTATATTTGCCCTTTTCCAGTCTTCTGGAATCTCTCCCGTCTCCCATGATTTTCCAAAGATAATAGCTAGAGGCTCAGATACCTCCTCTATTAGCTCCTTGAGTATTCTAGGATGCATTTCATCAGGCCCGGGTGACTTGCAGGCATCTAACTTTTCTAAGTGATTTTTAACTTGTTCTTTTTTTATTTTATCTGCTAAACCTACCCCCTTCCCATTAGCATTCACTATGTTAGGCATTCCTTCAGACTTCTCGGTGAAGACCGAAACAAAGAAGTCATTAAGCATCTCCGCCATTTCCAAGTTTCCTGTTACTGTTTCTCCCTCTTCACTAAGCAGTGGGCCTACCCTGTCTTTGGTCTTCCTCTTGCTTCTAATGTATTGATAAAAAGTCTTCTTGTTTCCCTTTATTCCCGTAGCTAGTTTGAGCTCATTTTGTGCCTTTTCCTTTCTAATCTTGCCCCTGCATTCCTGTGTTGTTTGCCTATATTCATCCTTTGTAATCTGTCCCAGTTTCCATTTTTGATATGACTCCTTTTTATTTTTTAGATCATGCAAGATCTCATGGTTAAGCCAAGGTGGTCTTTTGCCACATTTTCTATCTTTCCTAACCAGCGGAATAGCTTGCTTTTGGGCCCTTAATAGTGTCCCTTTGAAAAACTGCCAACTCTCCTCAGTTGTTTTTCCCCTCAGTCTTGATTCCCATGGGACCGTACCTATCAGCTCTCTGAGCTTACCAAAATCTGCCTTCCTGAAATCCATTGTCTCTATTTTGCTGTTCTCCCTTCTACCCTTCCTTAGAATTGCAAACTCTATGATTTCATGATCACTTTCACCCAGGCTGCCTTCTACTTTCAAATTCTCAACGAGTTCCTCCCTATTTGTTAAAATCAAGTCTAGAACAGCTTCCCCCCAGTAGCTTTTTCAACCTTCTGAAATAAAAAGTTGTCTCCAATGCAGTCCAGGAATTTGTTGGATAGTCTGTGCCCCGCTGTGTTATTTTCCCAACATATAGCCGGATAGTTGAAGTCCCCCATCACCACCAAATCTTGGGCTTTGGATGATTTTGTTAGTTGCTGAAAAAAAGCCTCATCCACCTCTTCCACCTGGTTAGGTGGCCTGTAGTAGACTCCTAGCATGACATCTCCCTTGTTTTTTACCCCTTTTAGCCTAACCCAGAGACTCTCAACACTTCCGTCTCCTATGTCCATCTCTACCTCAGTCCAAGTGTGTACATTTTTAATATACAAGGCAACACCTCCTCCCTTTTTCCCCTGTCTATCCTTCCTGAGCAAGCTGTACCCATCCACACCAACATTCCAATCACGTGTATTATCCCACCAAGTTTCAGTAATGCCAACAATGTCATAGTTGTATTTATTTATTAGCACTTCCAGTTCTTCCTGCTTATTCCCCATACTTCTCGCATTTGTATATAGACATCTAAGATACTGGTTTGATCTTTCCTCCCAGTTTTGTCCTGACCCTCCTTTCCCTCTGACAATATAGCCCACACTCCCTCTCGTTTTTGACCCATCTCCCCGGTCTCCATGTTCCCCACTTACCTGTGGGCTTTGCTCACCTGTCCCCGTCGAACCTAGTTTAAAGCCCTCCTCACTAGGTTAGCCAGTCTGTGTCCAAAGGTGCTAATAACTTGAGCTGTGGTTTGGAGGTGGAACAGCTGTCAAGGGCACTGAGGGGGAGATAGCAGGAGCTCATCCTTCAAGGAGGGGGGTTGGCACTGGAGGTTACTAGAAAGGACAAGAAGACTCCATTCTGGGGTTCAGGAGGTGAATTTATCCCTCAGTGGTGGGCAGGTGATGGGTGGAAGTAGTGCTGGTTCCAGGTGCCCTTAATTCCCGCTGATTCCTCGGGGCGTTTGAGTCTCTGACAGGTTCTCGTTCCCTTGCAGCAGGAGGACGTCACGGCCAAAGTGATGCACCAGCTCCGCATCATCCGGCACTTGCGCCAGGTGCCTTAGACACTGCAGGGGCTGTGCCTCTGAGGCCATCAGCAACTCCCGCTCCCTGCTGCAGGTACTGCTCTGGCTCACTGTAAATGGGGAGGTAGTGGAAGGGGAAATGGAGCCCCCTGGCACTCAGTAAAAGGGAAAGTGGTGGATTCTCCATCTCTTGATGTCATTGAAGGAAGACTAGATGCCTTTCTAGAATGTGTGTGCCCAAAAAGTACCTATTGTACTATACAGGAAGCCTATGATATGCAGGGGGTTAGATGAGATGTTCTAAAGGTCTCTTCTGGCCATAAAGTGTAGTAATTTTGGAAACACTGAGTGTAGCATTGGGAGCAGCCTCTGATGCTTTACTGTCTAGCCGACTTGCTTCCTAGAATGAAGACGCATCGAGTGGGGTGATCCACAGAGAGTAGCTGAAACCTTCAAAGTGTCAGGCCAGCAGCAGGACATTAGCACTTCAGGGGATGGGTGGGTGTGGCAGTGACATCACAAAGGCCTTTTGCAGTGTAGTAGTTCCGGGGTGGGGCTCGTCCCTTCCTGGGGTACCTGGGAGCCAGGCCGCCCCGCTACAAAGCGAATAACAGTTAGGGCCCAGACCTTTGGGTAGGGGCTGAGCACACAATTAGCAGTTCGGCGCTCAGGCCTTTGTGCAGGGACTGAGCACACAATCAACAGTTCAGAGCTCAGGCCCTTATGCAGGGACTGAGCACACAATCAACAGTTCAGAGCTCAGGCCCTTATGCAGGGACTGAGCACACAATCAACAGCTCCGGCCCTGGGTCAGGGCGGGGAACAAACCAGTAGTCAGTCAGCGGCCCAGGCCTTGTAGCAGGAGCTGGGTCAGTTTGGGTTAGCCCAGGCCCTAGGTCAGGGCGGGGCAGCAAACCAGTCGTCAGTCAGAGGCCCAGGCCCCTTGGACAAGGAGGAGGAGAGACTGCCACCCAGCACGGGGTGGCAGGGGGGAACACAGGCCCACCCACTCCACTGTGTTCCAGCTCGGGGCCCTATCCGCAGCAGTCCGTCTGCCGCGCAGTCAGTGGGGATCCTGACCGCAACACACTGACATGGGTTCGGGGTCTGCTATCCCCGGGCCACTTCCCATCTCCTCCTCCATGGGTACCTGTTCCTCCTGAGTTCCGTCTGCTGGGTCGCAGATCATGGGCTGCTCCGGGCCCCGAGCAGCAGGTAGGTCTGTCACTCCCTCTGGGCCCTTGGCGGGGGAAGCTCAGACCGTTCCTCAGGATACCGGGCTCTCGGCAGGCTCAGGTCCGCGGGAGCTCGGGCACCAGCGTCTGTCCTCTCTCGCTGCCGGCCAGCTACTGAGCGCTGTGGCTTGGCCTTTATACTTCCTGTCCCGCCCCTTGACTTCCGGGGGGTGGGGACAGGCCGCGGTGGCCTTGACTTCCTGGGGCGCCTGGGAGCCAGGCCGCCCCGCTACATGCAGTATCTCAGCGTATTGGTCAAAGGTGTTAGGGAGGTGGTGACCTCAGAGAGAGATGCTGACATCAGTCAGGGGCGCAGGGCCAGGGAAACCTCAGAGACCCCTGTGGCTTTGCTTTAGCAAGTCTCCTTCTCGAGGTCTCTCTTTGAGGACTGAGAGAGTATTAGGGTTCACGTATGTGAGTGAGAGCAGGAGCCTCTTTCGAGTTTTCTCCTTCCCTTTTACTGATTTTACTAGAAAACAGACGTCCCTGTTTAGAAGGTAAGAGCCTCCAAGAGGTTTTTGAACCTGCTCAGTCGGATCCACCTGGTGCCCGTTGAATTCTAGGCATGGAAAACACTAGTTCAAGGTGACAGAATTTTGTAGTCCACACGGGATTTTGTCCTGTGGAATCACTGGGGACATTAGGGTTTGTCCTTTTCGTTTTACCTTTTCCACCATCCCTCCTTCCTTTCTCTTCATCTCTTACTTCTTTTGTCCTTTCTCCTGTTCCCCTCCCACCACCAGGAGTGGTGTGTGTGTGTGTGTTGCTGGGGATGATCTTCACCTCCTCTTGTGGGAAGTTCATCCAAAACTGTGGGGTTGAAATAGTGCTTGGACTCCACAGACACTAGATGCTGCCATCCTGTGGCTTAGCGTTAGTGTCTCGGATGACTTGGGCAAGATCTCAACCTCCCCGCAACCCACTTCACTGCTGCCAGAATCCCTCCTGCCCCCACTGCTAGACCCGCCTCCCAGCCCAACCTTGGTGGGGGTCTAGAAGAGGTTTCTGATGACTTAAGCTGTGGTTTGGAGGTGGAACAGCTGTCAAGGACACTGAGGGGGAGGTAGCAGGAGCTCACCCTAGAAGGAGGGGGATTGGCACTGGAGGTTACTAGAAAGGACAAGAAGACTCCATTCTGGGATTCAGGAGGTGAATTCATCCCTCAGTGTTGGGCAGGTGCTGAGTGGAAATACTGCTGGTTCCAGGTGCCCTTAATTCCCCCTGATTCCTCGGGGCGTTTGAGTCTGACAGGTTCTCATTCCCTTGCAGCAGGAGGGCGTCACGGCCAAAGTGAGGCACCAGCTCCGCATCATCCATCACTTGCGCCAGGTGCCTGAGACACTGCAGGGGTTGTGCCTCTGAGGCCTTCAGCAACTCCCGCTCCCTGTTGCAGGTACTGCTCTGGCTCACTGTAAATGGGGAGCTAGTGGAAGGGGAAATGGAGCCCCCTGGCACTCAGTGAAAGGGAAAGTGGTGGATTCTCCATCTCTTGAAGTCATTGAATGAAACTAGATGCCTTTCTGGAATGTTTGTGCCCAAAAAGTAACTATTGTCCTATACAGGAAGCCTATGATATGCAGGGGGTTAGATGAGATGCTCTAAAGGTCTCTTCTGGCCATAAAGTGTATTAATTTTGGAAACACTGAGTGTAGCATTGGGAGCAGCCTCTAATGTTTTACTGTCTAACCGGCTTGCTTCCTAGAATGAAGACGCATTGAGTGGGGTGATCCACAGAGAGTAGCTCAAACCTTCAAAATGTCAGGCCAGCAGCAGGATATTAGCACTTCAGGGGATGGGTGGGTGTGGCAGTGACATCACAAAGGCCTTTTGCAGGAGCTCAGCCTATTGGTCAAAGTTGTTAGGGAGGTGGTGACCTCAGAGAGAGATGCTCACATCAGCCAGGCAAAACAGGGGCGTAGGGCCAGGGAAACCTCAGAGACCCCTGTGGCTTTGCTTCAGCAAGTCTCCTTCTCGAGCTCTCTTTGAGGACTGAGAGAGTATTAGGGTTCACATATGTGAGTGTGAGCAGGAGCCTCTTTCAAGTTTTCTCCTTTCCTTTTACCCATTTTACTAGAAAACAGAAGTCCCTGTTGAGAAAGTAAGTGCCTCGGAGAGGTTTGTAACCTGTTCAGTCTGATCCACCTGGTGCCATCTGAATTCTAGGCATGGAAAACACTAGTTTAAGGTGGCAGAATTTTATTCCCTCCCTGGGATTTTGTCCCGTAGAATCACTGGGGATATTAGGAAAACAACAAGGAGTCTGGTGGCACCTTAAAGACTAACAGATTTATTTGGGCATAAGCTTTCGTGAGTAAAAACCTCACTTCTTCGGATGCATAGAGTGAAAGTTACAGATGCAGGCATTATATACTGACACATGGAGAGCAGGGAGTTACTTCACAAGTGGAGAACCAGTGTTGACAGGGCCAATTCAAAAATCAGGGTGGATGTAGTCCACTCCCAATAATAGATGAGGAGGTGTCAATTCCAGGAGAGGAAAAGCTGCTTCTGTAGTGAGCCAGCCACTCCCAGTCCCTATTCAAGCCCAGATTAATGGTGTTGAATTTGCAAATGAATTTTAGTTCTGCTGTTTCTCTTTGAAGTCTGTTTCTGAAGTTTTTTTGTTCAATGATAGTGACTTTTAAATCTGTAATAGAATGACCAGGGAGATTGAAGTGTTCACTTACTGGCTTATGTATGTTACCACTCCTGATGTCCGATTTGTGTCCATTTATTCATTTGCGGAGGGACTGTCCGGTTTGGCCAATGTACATGGGAGAGGGGCATTGCTGGCACATGATGGCATATATGACATTAGTGGATGTGCAGGTGAATGAGTCCCTGATGGTGTGGCTGATGTGGTTGGGTCCTCTGATGCTGTTGCCAGAGTAGATATGGGGACAGAGTAGGCAACGAGGTTTGCTACGGGGATAGGTTCCTGGGTTGGTGTTTCTGTGGTGTGGTGTGTAGTTGCTGGTGAGTATTTGCTTCAGGTTGGGGGGTTGTCTGTAAGCGAGGAGTGGCCTGCCTCCCAAGGTCTGTGAGAGTGAGGGATCATTTTCCAGGATAGGTTGTAGATCGTGGATAATGCGCTGGAGAGGTTTTAGCTGGGGGCTGTATGTGATGGCCAGTGGTGTTCTGTTATTGTTCTTGTTGGGCCTGTCCTGTAGTAGGTGATTTCTGGGTACCCGTCTTGCTCTGTCAATCTGTTTCCTCACTTCCCCAGGTGGGTATTGTAGTTTTACGAATGCTTGATAAAGATCTTGTAGGTGTTTGTCTCTGTCTGAGGGGTTGGAGCAAATTCGGTTGTATCTTAGGGCTTGGCTGTAGACAATGGATCGTGTGATGTGTCTTGGATGGAAGCCGGAGGCATGTAGGTACGTATAGCGGTCAGTAGGTTTCCGGTATAGGGTGGTGTTTATGTGACCATCACTTCTTTGTACTGTAGTGTCCAGGAAGTGGATCTCTTGTGTGCACTGGTCCAGGCTGAGGTTGATGGTGGGGTGGAAATTGTTGAAGTCCAGGTGGAATTCTTCAAGGGCCTCCTTTCCATGGGTCCATATGATGAAGATGTCGTCAATGTAGTGCAAGTAGAGGAGGGGCACTAGGGGACGAGAGCTGAGGAAGCGTTGTTCTAAGTCAGCCATAAAAATGTTGGCATACTGTGGGGCCATGCGAGTACCCATAGCAGTGCCACTGACTTGAAGGTATAAGTTGTCCCCAAATCTGAAGTGGTTGTGGGTGAGGACAAAGTCACAAAGCTCAGCCACCAGGCTTGCTGTGGCCTCATCAGGGATACTGTTCCTGACAGCTTGTAGTCCATCCTCATGTGGAATATTGGTATAAAGTGCTTCTACATGCATGGTGGCCAGGATGGTGTTTCCAGGAAGAACATCAATGCATTGTAGTTTCCTCAGGAAGTTGGTGGTGTCTTGAAGATAGCTGGGAGTGCTGGTAGCATAGGGCCTGAGGAGAGAGGCCAAATAGCCAGATAATCCTGCCGTCAGAGTGCCAATGCCTGAGATGATGGGGCGTCCAGGGTTTCCGGGTTTATGGATCTTGGGTAGCAGATAGAATACCCCTGGTCGGGGTTCTGGGGGTGTGTCCATGTAGATTTGTTCCCGTACTGTAGCTGGGAGTTTCTTGAGCAGATGGTGTAGTTTCTTTTGGTATTCCTCAGTGGGATCAGAGGATAGTGGCCTGTAGAATGTGGTCTTGGAGAGTTGCCTGGCAGCCTCCTGTTCATAATCTGACCTGTTCATTATGACTACAGCACCTCCTTTGTCAGCCCCTTTGATGATAATGTCAGAGTTGTTTCTGAGGCTGTGGATGGCATTGCGTTCTGTACGGCTGAGGTTATGGGACAAGTGATGTTGTTTGTCCACAATTTCAGCCTGTGCACGTCTGCGGAAACACTCTATGTAGAGGTCCAGTCTGTCATTTCGACCATCAGGAGGAGTCCACGCAGAATTCTTCTTTTTGTAGTGTTGGTAGGAGGGTTCCTGTGGGTCAGTGCACTGTTCAGTGGTGCGTTGAAAATATTCCTTGAGTCGGAGACGAGGAAAGTAGGCTTCCAGATCACCGCAGAACTGTATCATGTTCGTGGGGACGGTGGGACAGAAAGAGAGTCCCCGAGATAGGACAGACTCTTCTGCTGGGCTAAGCGTGTGGTTGGAAAGATTGACAATGTTGTTAGATGAGTTGAGGGTACCATTGTTGTAGCCCCTAGTGGCAGGTATTAGTTTAGATAACTTACAGTCCTTTTTCCTCTGTAGAGAAGTGAAGTGTGCATTGTAAATGGCTTGTCTCATTTTTGTAAAGTCCAGCCACGTGGAAGTTTGTGTAGAAGGCTGGTATTGTATGAGAGTCTCCAGTTCTGAGAGCTCATTCTTGATCTTCTCCTGTCTGCTGTACAGGATGCTGATCAGGTGCTTCCTCAGTTTCTTTGAGAGAGTGTGTGGCACAATCTCTCACCATACTCAGTGTAGTATGTTGATTGCAATGGATTTTTGACCTTCCGTCCTTTTGGTATGATGTCCATCTGTTTGCATTTGGAGAGGAAGATGATGTCTGTCTGTATCTGTGCAAGTTTTTTGTTGAGGTTGATGGATTTCCACTCCATACGGCTAAATTTAGTGCCTTGCATGGTGTCAAGTATCAGGGGGTAGCCATGTTAGTCTGTATCTACAAAAACAACAAGGAGTCTGGTGGCACCTTAAAGACTAACAGATTTATTTGGGCATAAGCTTTCGTGAGTAAAAACCTCACTTCTTCGGATGCATAGAGTGAAAGTTACAGATGCAGGCATTATATACTGACACATGGAGAGCAGGGAGTTACTTCACAAGTGGAGAACCAGTGTTGACAGGGCCAATTCAAAAATCAGGGTGGATGTAGTCCACTCCCAATAATAGATGAGGAGGTGTCAATTCCAGGAGAGGAAAAGCTGCTTCTGTAGTGAGCCAGCCACTCCCAGTCCCTATTCAAGCCCAGATTAATGGTGTTGAATTTGCAAATGAATTTTAGTTCTGCTGTTTCTCTTTGAAGTCTGTTTCTGAAGTTTTTTTTGTTCAATGATAGTGACTTTTAAATCTGTAATAGAATGACCAGGGAGATTGAAGTGTTCACATACTGGCTTATGTATGTTACCATTCCTGATGTCCGACATGGGGACATTAGGGTTTGTCCTTTTCCTTTTAGCTTTTCCTCCATCCCTCCTTCCTTTCTCTTCATCTCTTACTTCTTTTGTCCTTTCTCTTGTTCCCCTCACACCACCAGGAGTGGTGTGTGTGTGTGTGTGTGTGTGTGTGTGGTGCTGATGGTTCTCTTCTCCTCCCCTTGTGGGGAGTTGATCCAAAACTGTGGGGTTGAAATAGTGCTTGGACCCCACTGACAGTAGATGCTGCCATTGTGTGACTTAGCATTAGTGTCTGGGATGACTTGGGTCAAGATCTCAACCTCCCTGCAACCCACTTCACTGCTGGCAGAATCCCTCCTGCACACCCTGTTAGAGCCGCCTCCCAGCCCAACCTGTGTCGGGGTGGAGAAGAGGGTTCTGATGACTTGAGCTGTGGTTTGGAGGTGGAATATCTGTGAAGGGCACTGAGCAGGAGGTAGCAGGAGCTGACCCTACAAGGAGGGGGGTTGGCTCTGGAGGTTTCTAGAAAGGACAAGAAGACTCCATTTTGGGGTTCAGGAGGTGAATTCATCTCTCATTGATGGGCAGGTGCTGGGTGGAAATACTGCTGGTTCCAGGTTCCCTTAATTCCCCCTGATTCCTCGGGGCCTTTGAGTCTCTGACAGGTTCTCGTTCCCTTGCAGCAGGAGGACGTCACGGCCAAAATGATGCACCAGCTCCGCATCATCCTGCACTTACGCCACGTGCCTGAGACACTGCAGGGGCTGCGCCTCTGAGGCCTTCAGGAACTCCCGCTCCCTGCTGCAGGTACTGCTCTGGCTCACTGTAAATGGGGAGCTAGTGGAAGGGGAAATGGAGCCCCCTGGCACTCACTAAAAGGGAAAGTGATGGATTCTCCATCTCTTAATGTCATTTAATTTAGACTAGATACCTTTCTGGAATGTTTGTACCCAAAAAGTAACTATTGTACTATACAGGAAGCCCATGATATGCAGGGGCTTAGATTAGATGCTCTAAAGGTCTCTTCTGGCCATAAAGTGTAGTAATTTTGGAAACACGGAGTGTAGCATTGGGAGCAGCCTCTGATGTTTTATTGTCTAGCCGGCTTGCTTCCTAGAATGAAGACCCATTGAGTGGGGTGATTCACACAGAGTAGCTCAAACCTTCAAAGTGTCAGGCCAGCAGGAGGACATTAGCACTTCAGGGTTTGGTTGGGTGTGGCAGTGACATCACAAAGGCCTTTTGCAGGACGTCAGCTTATTGGTCAAATGTGTTAGGGAGGTGGTGACCTCAGAGAGAGATGCTGACATCAGAGAGAGATGCTGACATGAGGGCCAGGGAAACCTCAGAGACCCCTCTGGCTTTGCTTCAGCAAGTCTCCTCCTTGAGGTCTCTCTTTGAGGAAAGTAAGTGCCTCGGAGAGGTTTGTATCCTGTTCAGTCTGATCCACCTGGTGCCAGCTGAATTCTAAGCATGGAAAACACTAGTTCAAGGTGGCAGAATTTTATTCCCTCCCTGTGATTTTGTCCCGTAGAATCACTGGGGACATTAGTGTTTGTCCTTTTCGTTTTACCTTTTCCTCCCTCCCTCCTTCCTTTCTCTTCATCTCTTACTTCTTTTGTCCTTTCTCCTGTTCCCCTCCCACCAGCGGGAGTGGTTTGTGTGTGTGTGTGTGTGTTTGTGTGTTGCTGGGGGTGCTCTTCACCTCCCTTTGTGGGGAGTTCATCCAAACCTGTGTGGTTGAAATAGTGCTTGGACTCCACTGACACTAGATGCTGCCATCGTGTGGATTAGCATTGGTGTCTGGGATGACTTGGGGCAAGATCTCAACCTCCCCGGAACCCACTTCACTGCTGGCAGAATCCCTCCTGCCACCCCTGCTAGAGCCGCCTCCCTGGCCAACCTGGGTGGGGGTGGAGAAGAGGGTTCTGATAACTTGAGCTGTGGTTTGGTGGTGGAACATCTGTCAAGGGCACTGAGAGGGAGGTAGCAGCAGCTCACCCTTCAAGGAGGGGATTTGGCACTGGAGGTTACTAGAAAGGACAAGAAGACTCCATTCTGGGGTTCAGGAGGTGAATTCATCCCTCAGCGGTGGGCAGGTGCTGAGTGGAAATATTGCTGGTTCCCAGTGCCCTTAATTCCCCCTGATTCCTCGGGGCGTTTGAGTCTCTGACAGGTTCTCGTTCCCTTGCAGCAGGAGGACGTCACGGCAAAAGTGATGCACCCGCATCATCCGCCACTTGCGCCAGGTGCCTGAGACACTGCATGGGTTGTTCCTCTGAGTCTTTCAGCAACTCCCGCTCCCTGCTGCAGGTACTGCTCTGTCTCACTGTAAATGGGGAACTAGTGGAAGGGGAAATGGAGCCCCCTGGCACTCACTAAAAGGGAAAGTGGTGGATTCTCCATCTCTTGATGTCATTGAATGAAGACTAGATGCCTTTCTGGAATGTGTGTGCCCAAAAAGTAACTATTGTATTATACAGGAGGCCTATGATATGCAGGGGCTTAGATGAGATGCTCTAAAGGTCCCTTGTGGCCATAAAGTCTACAAATTTTGGAAACACTGAGTGTAGTATTGGGAGCAGCCTCTGATGTTTTACTGTCTAGCCGGCTTGCTTCCTAGAATGAA
This sequence comes from Chrysemys picta bellii, assembly GCF_011386835.1. Classification (NCBI taxonomy): domain Eukaryota; kingdom Metazoa; phylum Chordata; order Testudines; family Emydidae; genus Chrysemys; species Chrysemys picta. The sequence continues at coordinate 40,646 of NW_027053015.1, forward strand.
GACGCATTGAGTGGGGTGATCCACAGAGAGTACCTGTGTCAAGGCTGTATCCCCACTTTGAAGTTTAGGGTACAAATGTAGGGGCCTGCATGAAAACTTCTAACCTTAACCACCATCCCAAGGCTAATTTCCTCCCCTGGGTAGCCTTGAGAAACCTTTCACCAATTCCCTGGTGAATACAGATCCAAACCCCTTGGATCTTAAAACAAGGAGAAATAAACCATCCCCCCTCCTTCCTCCCACCAACTTCTGGTGAATACAGATCCAACCCCCTTGGATCTAAAAGAAGGAGAAATTAACCATTCCCCTCCTTCCTCCCATCAACTCCTGGTGAATCAAGATCCAAACTCCTTGGATCTTAAAACAAGGAAAAATCAATCAGGTTCTTATAAATAAGGCTTTTAATTAAAGAAAAAGGTAAAAATCATCTCTGTAAAATCAGTATGGAAATTAACCTTACAGGGTAATCAAACTTAAAGAGCTCAGAGGACTCCCCTCTAGTCTTAGGTTCAAAGTACAGCAAACAAAGATAAACACTCTAGTAAAAGGTACATTTACAAGTTGAGAAAACAAAGGAAAACTAACACGCCTTGTTTGAAATAGGAGAGACTTGTTTAGAAAGATGTGGAGAACCTGGATTGATGTCTGGTCCCTCTCAGTCCCGAGGGCGAACACCCACACAAACAAAGAACACAAACAAAAGCCTTCCCCTCCCCAAGATTTGAAAGTATCTTGTCCCCTTATTGGTCCTTTAGGTCAGATGCCAGCCAGGTTACCTGAGCTTCTTAACCCTTTAGAGGGAAAAGGATTTTGGAGTCTCTGGCCAGGAGGGATTTTATAGTACTGTACACAGGACAGCTGTTACCCTTCCCTTTATAGTTATGACAACCTCAAACCTTCAAAGTGTCAGGCCAGCAGCAGGACATTAGCACTTGAGGGTTTGGTTGGGTGTGGCAGTGACATCACAAAGGCCTTTTGCAGGATGTCAGCTTATTGGTCAAATGTGTTAGGGAGGTGGTGACCTCCGAGAGAGATGCTGACATCAGCCTGGCAGGACAGGAGCACAGGGCCAGGGAAACCTCAGAGACCCCTGTGGCTTTGCTTCAGCAAGTCTCCTTCTCGAGGTCTCTCTTTGAGGACTGAGAGAGTATTAGGGTTCACGTACGTGAGTGCGTGCAGGAGCCTCTTTCGAGTTTTCTCCTTTCCTTTTACTGATTTTACTAGAAAACAGACGTCCCTGTTTAGAAGGTAAGAGCCTCCAAGAGGTTTTGGCAGCTGCTCAGTCTGATCCACGTGGTGCCAGCTGAATTCTAGGCATGGAAAACAGTAGTTTAAGATGGCAGAATTTTATTCCATCCCTTGGATTTTGTGCCGTAGAATCACTGGGGACATTAGGGTTTGTCCTTTTTGTTTTACCTTTTCCTCCATCCCTCCTTCCTTTCTCTTCATCTCTTACTTCTTTTGTCCTTTCTCCTGTTCCTCGAAAACTGTGGGGTTGAAATAGTGTTTGGACTCCACTAACACTAGATGCTGCCATCCTGTGGCTTAGCATTAGTGTCTGGGATGACTTGGGTCAAGATCTCAACTTCCCCGCAACCCACTTCACTGCTGCCAGAATCCCTCCTGCCCCCCCTGCTAGAGCCGCCTCCCTGGCCAACCTGGGTGGGGGTGGAGAACAGTGTTTTTTTCATACATTCATAGATAATCGGACTGGAAGGGACCTCGAGAGGTCATCGAGTCCAGTCCCCTGCCCCCCTGGCAGGACCAAATACCATCTAGACCATCCCTGATAGACATTTATCTAACCTACTCTTAAATATCTCAAGAGATGGAGATTCCACAACCTCCCTCGGCAATTTATTCCAGTGTTTAACCACCCTGACAGTTAGGAACTTTTTCCTAATGTCCAACCTAGACCTCCCTTGCTGCACTTTAAACCCATTGCTTCTGGTTCTATCCTTAGAGGCTAAGGTGAACAAGTTTTCTCCCTCCTCCTTATGACACCCTTTTAAATACCTGAAAACTGCTATCATGTCTCCTCTCAGTCTTCTCTTTTCCAAACTAAACAAAGCCAATTCTTTCAGCCTTCCTTCATAGGTCATGTTCTCAAGACCTTTAATCATTCTTGTTGCTCTTCTCTGGACCCTTTCCAATTTCTCCACATCTTTTTTAAAATGCGGTGCCCAGAACTGGACACAATACTCCAGCTGAGGCCTAACCAGAGCAGAGTAGAGCGGAAGAATGACTTCTCGTGTCTTGCTCACAACACACCTGTTAATACATCCCAGAATCAGGTTTGCTTTTTTTGCAACAGCATCACACTGTTGACTCATATTTAGCTTGTGGTCCACTATAACCCCTAGATCCCTTTCTGCCGTACTCCTTCCTAGACAGTCTCTTCCCATTCTGTATGTGTGAAACTGATTGTTCCTTCCTAAGTGGAGCACTTTGCATTTGTCTTTGTTAAACTTCATCCTCTTTAACTCAGACCATTTCTCCAATTTGTCCAGATCATTTTGAATTATGACCCTGTCCTCCAAAGCAGTTGCAATCCCTCCCAGTTTGGTATCATCCGCAAACTTAATAAGCGTACTTTCTATGCCAATATCTAAGTCGTTGATGAAGATATTGAACAGCGCCGGTCCCAAAACAGACCCCTGCGATACCCCACTCGTTATGGCTTTCCAGCAGGATTGGGAACTATTAATAACAACTCTCTGAGTACGGTTATCCAGCCAGTTATGCACCCACCTTATAGTAGCCCCATTTAAATTGTATTTGCCTAGTTTATCAATAAGAATATCATGCGAGACCGTATCAAATGCCTTACTAAAGTCTAGGTATACCACATCCACAGCCTCACCCTTATCCACAAGGCTCGTTATCCTATCAAAGAAAGCTATCAGATTGGTTTGACATGATTTGTTCTTCACAAATCCATGCTGGCTGTTCCCTATCACCTTACCACCTTCCAAGTGTTTGCAGATGATTTCCTTAATTACTTGCTCCATTATCTTCCCTTGCCCAGAAGTTAAACTCACTGGGGTCTGTAGTTTCCTGGGTTGTTTTTATTTCCCTTTTTATAGATGGGCACTATATTTGCCCTTTTCCAGTCTTCTGGAATCTCTCCCGTCTCCCATGATTTTCCAAAGATAATAGCTAGAGGCTCAGATACCTCCTCTATTAGCTCCTTGAGTATTCTAGGATGCATTTCATCAGGCCCGGGTGACTTGCAGGCATCTAACTTTTCTAAGTGATTTTTAACTTGTTCTTTTTTTATTTTATCTGCTAAACCTACCCCCTTCCCATTAGCATTCACTATGTTAGGCATTCCTTCAGACTTCTCGGTGAAGACCGAAACAAAGAAGTCATTAAGCATCTCCGCCATTTCCAAGTTTCCTGTTACTGTTTCTCCCTCTTAACTAAGCAGTGGGCCTACCCTGTCTTTGGTCTTCCTCTTGCTTCTAATGTATTGATAAAAAGTCTTCTTGTTTCCCTTTATTCCCGTAGCTAGTTTGAGCTCATTTTGTGCCTTTGCCTTTCTAATCTTGCCCCTGCATTCCTGTGTTGTTTGCCTATATTCATCCTTTGTAATCTGTCCCAGTTTCCATTTTTGATATGACTCCTTTTTATTTTTTAGATCATGCAAGATCTCATGGTTAAGCCAAGGTGGTCTTTTGCCACATTTTCTATCTTTCCTAACCAGCGGAATAGCTTGCTTTTGGGCCCTTAATAGTGTCCCTTTGAAAAACTGCCAACTCTCCTCAGTTGTTTTTCCCCTCAGTCTTGATTCCCATGGGACCGTACCTATCAGCTCTCTGAGCTTACCAAAATCTGCCTTCCTGAAATCCATTGTCTCTATTTTGCTGTTCTCCCTTCTACCCTTCCTTAGAATTGCAAACTCTATGATTTCATGATCACTTTCACCCAGGCTCCCTTCTACTTTCAAATTCTCAACGAGTTCCTCCCTATTTGTTAAAATCAAGTCTAGAACAGCTTCCCCCCAGTAGCTTTTTCAACCTTCTGAAATAAAAAGTTGTCTCCAATGCAGTCCAGGAATTTGTTGGATAGTCTGTGCCCCGCTGTGTTATTTTCCCAACATATAGCCGGATAGTTGAAGTCCCCCATCACCACCAAATCTTGGGCTTTGGATGATTTTGTTAGTTGCTTAAAAAAAGCCTCATCCACCTCTTCCACCTGGTTAGGTGGCCTGTAGTAGACTCCTAGCATGACATCTCCCTTGTTTTTTACCCCTTTTAGCCTAACCCAGAGACTCTCAACACTTCCGTCTCCTATGTCCATCTCTACCTCAGTCCAAGTGTGTACATTTTTAATATACAAGGCAACACCTCCTCCCTTTTTCCCCTGTCTATCCTTCCTGAGCAAGCTGTACCCATCCACACCAACATTCCAATCACGTGTATTATCCCACCAAGTTTCAGTGATGCCAACAATGTCATAGTTGTATTTATTTATTAGCACTTCCAGTTCTTCCTGCTTATTCCCCATACTTCTCGCATTTGTATATAGGCATCTAAGATACTGGTTTGATCTTTCCTCCCAGTTTTGTCCTGACCCTCCTTTCTCTCTGACAATATAGCCCACACTCCCTCTCGTTTTTGACCCATCTCCCCGGTCTCCATGTTCCCCACTTACCTGTGGGCTTTGCTCACCTGTCCCCGTCGAACCTAGTTTAAAGCCCTCCTCACTAGGTTAGCCAGTCTGTGTCCAAAGGTGCTAATAACTTGAGCTGTGGTTTGGAGGTGGAACAGCTGTCAAGGGCACTGAGGGGGAGATAGCAGGAGCTCATCCTTCAAGGAGGGGGGTTGGCACTGGAGGTTACTAGAAAGGACAAGAAGACTCCATTCTGGGGTTCAGGAGGTGAATTTATCCCTCAGTGGTCGGCAGGTGCTGGGTGGAAATATTGCTGGTTCCAGGTGCCCTTAATTCCTCCAGATTCCTCGGGGCGTTTGAGTCTCTGTCAGGTTCTCGTTCCCTTGCAGCAGGAGGACGTCACGGCCAAAAGTGATGCACCAGCTCCGCATCATCCGGCACTTGCGCCAGATTCCTGAGACACTGCAGGGGCTGTGCCTCTGAGGCCATCAGCAACTCCCGCTCCCTGCTGCAGGTACTGCTCTGTCTCACTGTAAATGGGGAACTAGTGGAAGGGGAAATGGAGCCCCCTGGTACTCACTAAAAGGGAAAGTGGTGGATTCTCCATCTCTTGATGTCATTGAATGAAGACTAGATGCCTTTCTGGAATGTGTGTGCCCAAATAGTAACTATTGTACTATACAGGAGGCCTATGATATGCAGGGGCTTAGATGAGATGCTCTAAAGGTCTCTTGTGGCCATAAAGTCTACAAATTTTGGAAACACTGAGTGTAGTATTGGGAGCAGCCTGTGATGTTTTACTGTCTAGCCGGCTTGCTTCCTAGAATGAAGACGCATTGAGTGGGGTGATCCACACAGAGTAGCTCAAACCTTCAAAGTGTCAGGCCAGCAGCAGGACATTAGCACTTCCGGGGATGGGTGGGTGTGGCAGTGACATCACAAAGGCCTTTTCAGGACCTCAGCCTATTGGTCAAAGGTGTTAGGGAGGTGATAACCTCAGAGAGAGATGCTGACATCAGCCAGGCAGGACAGGGGCTTAGGGCCAGGGAAACCTCAGAGACCCCTGTGACTTTCATAGAATCATAGAATATCAGGGTTGGAAGGGACCTCAAGAGGTCATCTACTCCAACCCCGTCCTCAAGGCAGGACCAATTCCCAACTAAATCATCCCAGCCAGGGCTTTGTCAAGCCGGGCCTTAAAAACCTCCAAGGAAGGAGACTCCACCAGCTCCCTAGTTAACGCATTCCAGTGCTTCACCACCCTCCTAGTGAAATAGTGTTTCCTAATATCCAACCTGGACCTCCCCCACTGCAACTTGAGACCATTGCTCCTTGTTCTGTCATCTGCCACCACTGAGAACAACCGAGCTCCATCCTCTTTGGAACCCCCCTTCACGTAGTTGAAGGCTGCTATCAAATCCCCCCTCATTCTTCTCTTCTGGAGACTAAACAATCCCAGTTCCCTCAGCCTCTCCTCATAAGTCATGTGCTCCAGACCCCTAATCATTTTTGTTGCTCTCCACTGGACTCTTTCCAATTTTTCCACATCCTTCTTGTAGTGTGGGGCCTGTCGGAGAAAAACAGAGTTCTCACTATTTGTTTAGGTACAGCAAGTCAGATGCTTTATTAACTCTCACAATTGCCCAGAGGGAGAGAGCTAAGCAGGTCTCTCCCAGGAAACTAATTACAGCAAGCATTTATACCTTTCATTACAGAAATAACGAGGGACAGCTGCGTTTTGTTTATACATAGGCCATGTTGATATCTCATTTCTTCGCTTGTTTTGACTCTTGCCAACATACAATATTTTCTATACCTTATCTACACAAGGTCTTCTACACCTTATCTATACCAGGTCATAATGACTTCTTACACAGTTCTTTCTCACCCGCCTCACACATTCCTCGCTTCTACAAATCTCGCGTTATTAGGGTTACAGTTAGCCTAACTCTTGCTAACGAACTGTCATGCATTGCATCCCCTTCCTGTGAGCTCTTTCTCTGCTTCCACAGGCCCAAAACTGGACACAGTATTCCAGATGAGGCCTCACCAATGTCGAATAAAGGGGAACGATCACGTTCCTCGATCTGCTGGCAATGCCCCTACTTATACAGCCCAAAATGCCGTTAGCCTTCTTGGCAACAAGAGCACACTGTTGACTCATATCCAGCTTCTCGTCCACTGTGACCCCTAGGTCCTTTTCTGCAGAACTGCTACCTAGCCATTCGGTCCCTAGTCTGTAGCAGTGCATGGGATTCTTCCGTCCTAAGTGCAGGACTCTGCACTTGTCCTTGTTGAACTTCATCAGGTTTTTTTTGGCCCAATCCTCTAATTTGTCTAGGTCCCTCTGTATCCGATCCCTACCCTCTAGCGTATCTACCACGCCTCCTAGTTTAGTGTCATCTGCAAACTTGCTGAGAGTGCAGTCCACACCATCCTCCAGATCATTAATAAAGATATTAAACAAAACCGGCCCCAGGACCGACCCTTGGGGCACTACTCCGCTTGAAACCGGCTGCCAACTAGACATGGAGCCATTGATCACTACCCATTGAGCCCGACGATCCAGCCAGCTTTCTATCCACCTTACAGTCCATTCATCCATCCCATACTTCTTTAACTTGGTGGCAAGAATACTGTGGGAGAGCGTATCAAAAGCTTTGCTAAAGTCAAGGAATAACACATCCACTGCTTTCCCCTCCTCCACAGAGCCAGTTATCTCATCATAGAAGGCAATTAGGTTAGTCAGGCACGACTTCCCCTTGGTGAATCCATGCTGACTGTTCCTGATCACTTTCCTCTCCTCTAAGTGTTTCATAATTGATTCCTTGAGGACCTGCTCCATGATTTTTCCAGGGACTGAGGTGAGGCTGACTGGCCTGTAGTTCCCCGGATCCTCCTCCTTCCCTTTTTTAAAGATGGGCACTACATTAGCCTTTTTCCAGTCATCCGGGACCTCCCTCGATCGCCATGAGTTTTCAAAAATAATGGCTAATGGCTGTTCAATCTCATCCGCCAACTCCTTTAGCACCCTCGGATGCAGCGCATCCAGCCCCATGGAGTTGTGCACGTCCAGTTTTTCTAAATAGTCCCGAACCACTTCTTTCTCCACAGAGGGCTGGTCACCTTCTCCCCATATTGTGCTGCCCAGTGCAGCAGTCTGGGAGCTGACCTTGTTCGTGAAGACAGAGGCAAAAAAAGCATTGAGTACATTAGCTTTTTCCACATCCTCAGTCACTAGGTTGCCTCCCTCATTCAGTAAGGGGCCCACACTTTCCTTGACTTTCTTCTTGTTGCTAACATACCTGAAGAAACCCTTCTTGTTACTCTTAACATCTCTTGCTAGCTGCAACTCCAAGTGTGATTTGGCCTTCCTGATTTCACTCCTGCATGCCTGAGCAATATTTTTATACTCCTCCCTGGTCATTTGTCCAATCTTCCACTTCTTGTAAGCTTCTTTTTTGCGTTTAAGATCAGCAAGGATTTCACTGTTTAGCCAAGCTGGTCGCCTGCCATATTTACTATTCTTTCTACACATCGGGATGGTTTGTTCCTGCAACCGCAATAAGGATTCTTTAAAATACAGCCAGCTCTCCTGGACCCCTTTGCCCTTCATGTTATTCTCCCAGGGGATCCTGCCCATCGGTTCCCTGAGGGAGTCAAAGTCTGCTTTTCTGAAGTCCAGGGTCCGTATTCTGCTGCTCTCCTTTCTTCCTTGTGTCAGGATCCTGAACTCGACCATCTCATGGTCACTGCCTCCCAGGTTCCCATCCACTTTTGCTTCCCCTACTAATTCTTCCCTGTTTGTGAGCAGCAGGTCGAGAAAAGCTCTGCCCCTAGTTGGTTCCTCCAGCACTTGCACCAGGAAATTGTGCCCTACACTTTCCAAAAACTTCCTGGATTGTCTGTGCACCGCTGTATTGCTCTCCTAGCAGATATCAGGGTGATTAAAGTCTCCCATGAGAACCAGGGCCTGCGATCTAGCAACTTCTGCTAGTTGCCAGAAGAAAGCCTCGTCCACCTCATCCCCCTGGTCTGGTGGTCTATACCAGACTCCAACCGTGACATCCCCCTTGTTGCTCACACTTCTCAACTTTATCCAGAGACTCTCAGGTTTTTCTACAGTTTCATACCGGACCTCTGAGCACTCATACTCCTCTCTTACATACAATGCAACTCCCCCACCTTTTCTGCCCTGCCTGTCCTTCCTGAACAGTTTATATCCATCCATGACAATACTCCAGTCATGTGAGTTATCCCACCAAGTGTCTGTTATTGCTTCAGCAAGTCTCCTTCTCGAGGTCTCTCTTTGAGGACTGAGAGAGTATTAGTGTTCACATGTGTGAGTGCGAGCAGGAGCCTCTTTGGAGTTTTCTCCTTTCCTTTGACGGATTTTACTAGAAAACAGACGTCCCTATTTAGAAGGTAAGAGCCTCCAAGAGGTTTTGGAACCTGCTCAGTCTGATCCATCTGGTGCCAGCTGACTTCTAGGCATGGAAAACACTAGGTTAAGGTGGCAGAATTTTATTCCCTCTGTGGGATTTTGTCCCGTAGAATCACAGGGGACATTAGTGTTTGTCATTTTCGTTTTACCTTTTCCTCCATCCCTCCTTCCTTTCTCTTCATCTCTTACTTCTTTTGTCCTTTCTCCTGTTCACCTGCCACCACCAGGAGTGGTGTGTGTGTGTGTGTGTGTGTTGCTGGGGGTGCTCTTCACCTCCCCTTGTGGGAAGTTGATCCAAAACTGTGGGGTTGAAATAGTGCTTGAACTCCAATGACACTAGATGCTGCCATCCTGTGGCTTAGCATTAGTGTCTGGGATGATTGGGGCAAGATCTCAACCTCCCCGCAACCCACTTCACTGCTGGCAGAATCCCTCCTGCCCCCCCTGCTAGAGCCGCCTCCCTGCCCAACCTGGGTGGGGGTGGAGAAGAGGGTTCTGATAACTTGAGCTGTGGTTTGGAGGTAGAACAGCTGTCAAGGGTACTGAGGGGGAGGTAGCAGGAGCTCACCCTACAAGGTGGTGGGTTGGCACTGGAGGTTACTAGAAAGGACAAGAAGACTCCATTCTGGGGTTCAGGAGGTGAATTCATCCCTCAGTGGTGGGCAGGTAGTCAGTTTAAATACTGCTGGTTCCAGGTGCCCTTAATTCCCCCTGATTCCTCGGGGCGTTTGAGTCTTTGACAGGTTCTCGTTCCCTTGCAGCAGGAGGACGTCATGGCCAGAGTGATGCACCAGCTCCGCATCATCCGGCACTTGTGCCAGGTGCCTTAGACACTGCAGGGGCTGTGCCTCTGAGGCCATCAGCAACTCCCGCTCCCTGCTGCAGGTACTGCTCTGGCTCACTGTAAATGGGGTGCTAGTGGAAGGGGAAATGGAGCCCCCTGGCACTCAGTAAAAGGGAAAGTGGTGGATTCTCCATCTCTTGATGTCATTTCATGAAGACTAGATGCCTTTCTGGAATGTGTGTGCCCAAAAAGTACCTATTGTACTATACAGGAAGCCTATGATATGCAGGGGGTTAGATGAGATGTTCTAAAGGTCTCTTCTGGCCATAAAGTGTAGTAATTTTGGAAACACTGAGTGTAGCATTGGGAGCAGCCTCTGATGCTTTACTGTCTAGCCGACTTGCTTCCTAGAATGAAGACGCATCGAGTGGGGTGATCCACAGAGAGTAGGTGAAACCTTCAAAGTGTCAGGCCAGCAGCAGGACATTCGCACTTCAGGGGATGGGTGGGTGTGGCAGTGACATCACAAAGGCCTTTTGCAGTGTAGTAGTTCCGGGGTGGGGCTCGTCCCTTCCTGGGGTACCTGGGAGCCAGGCCGCCCCGCTACAAAGCGAATAACAGTTAGGGCCCAGACCTTTGGGTAGGGGCTGAGCACACAATTAGCAGTTCGGCGCTCAGGCCTTTGTTCAGGGACTGAGCACACAATCAACAGTTCAGAGCTCAGGCCCTTATGCAGGGACTGAGCACACAATCAACAGTTCAGAGCTCAGGCCCTTATGCAGGGACTGAGCACACAATCAACAGCTCCGGCCCTGGGTCAGGGCGGGGAACAAACCAGTAGTCAGTCATCAGCCCAGGCCTTGTAGCAGGAGCTGGGTCAGTTTGGGTTAGCCCAGGCCCTAGGTCAGGGCGGGGCAGCAAACCAATCATCAGTCAGAGGCCCATGCCCCTTGGACAAGGAGGAGGAGAGACTGCCACCCAGCACGGGGTGGCAGGGGGGAACACAGGCCCACCCACTCCACTGTGTTCCAGCCCGGGGCCCTATCCGCAGCAGTCCGTCTGCCGCGCAGTCAGTGGGGATCCTGACCGCAACACACTGACATGGGTTCGGGGTCTGCTATCCCCGGGCCACTTCCCATCTCCTCCTCCATGGGTACCTGTTCCTCCTGAGTTCCGTCTGCTGGGTCGCAGATCATGGGCTCCTCCGGGCCCCGAGCAGCAGGTAGGTCTGTCACTCCCTCTGGGCCCTTGACGGGGGAAGCTCAGACCGTTCCTCAGGATACCGGGCTCTCGGCAGGCTCAGGTCCGCGGGAGCTCGGGCACCAGCGTCTGTCCTCTCCCGCTGCCGGCCAGCTACTGAGCGCTGTGGCTTGGCCTTTATACTTCCTGTCCCGCCCCTTGACTTCCGGGGGGTGGGGACAGGCCGCGGTGGCCTTGACTTCCTGGGGCGCCTGGGAGCCAGGCCGCCCCGCTACATGCAGTATCTCAGCGTATTGGTCAAAGGTGTTAGGGAGGTGGTGACCTCAGAGAGAGATGCTGACATCAGTCAGGGGCGCAGGGCCAGGGAAACCTCAGAGACCCCTGTGGCTTTGCTTTAGCAAGTCTCCTTCTCGAGGTCTCTCTTTGAGGACTGAGAGAGTATTAGGGTTCACGTATGTGAGTGAGAGCAGGAGCCTCTTTCGAGTTTTCTCCTTCCCTTTTACTGATTTTACTAGAAAACAGACGTCCCTGTTTAGAAGGTAAGAGCCTCCAAGAGGTTTTTGAACCTGCTCAGTCTGATCCACCTGGTGCCCGTTGAATTCTAGGCATGGAAAACACTAGTTCAAGGTGACAGAATTTTGTAGTCCACACGGGATTTTGTCCTGTGGAATCACTGGGGACATTAGGGTTTGTCCTTTTCCTTTTACCTTTTCCACCATCCCTCCTTCCTTTCTCTTCATCTCTTACTTCTTTTGTCCTTTCTCCTGTTCCCCTCCCACCACCAGGAGTGGTGTGTGTGTGTGTGTGTTGCTGGGGATGATCTTCACCTCCTCTTGTGGGAAGTTCATCCAAAACTGTGGGGTTGAAATAGTGCTTGGACTCCACAGACACTAGATGCTGCCATCCTGTGGCTTAGCGTTAGTGTCTCGGATGACTTGGGCAAGATCTCAACCTCCCCGCAACCCACTTCACTGCTGCCAGAATCCCTCCTGCCCCCACTGCTAGACCCGCCTCCCAGCCCAACCTTGGTGGGGGTCTAGAAGAGGTTTCTGATGACTTAAGCTGTGGTTTGGAGGTGGAACAGCTGTCAAGGACACTGAGGGGGAGGTAGCAGGAGCTCACCCTAGAAGGAGGGGGATTGGCACTGGAGGTTACTAGAAAGGACAAGAAGACTCCATTCTGGGATTCAGGAGGTGAATTCATCCCTCAGTGTTGGGCAGGTGCTGAGTGGAAATACTGCTGGTTCCAGGTGCCCTTAATTCCCCCTGATTCCTCGGGGCGTTTGAGTCTGACAGGTTCCAAAGTGAGGCACCAGCTCCGCATCATCCATCACTTGCGCCAGGTGCCTGAGACACTGCAGGGGTTGTGCCTCTGAGGCCTTCAGCAACTCCCGCTCCCTGTTGCAGGTACTGCTCTGGCTCACTGTAAATGGGGAGCTAGTGGAAGGGGAAATGGAGCCCCCTGGCACTCAGTGAAAGGGAAAGTGGTGGATTCTCCATCTCTTGAAGTCATTGAATGAAACTAGATGCCTTTCTGGAATGTTTGTGCCCAAAAAGTAACTATTGTCCTATACAGGAAGCCTATGATATGCAGGGGGTTAGATGAGATGCTCTAAAGGTCTCTTCTGGCCATAAAGTGTATTAATTTTGGAAACACTGAGTGTAGCATTGGGAGCAGCCTCTAATGTTTTACTGTCTAACCGGCTTGCTTCCTAGAATGAAGACGCATTGAGTGGGGTGATCCACAGAGAGTAGCTCAAACCTTCAAAATGTCAGGCCAGCAGCAGGATATTAGCACTTCAGGGGATGGGTGGGTGTGGCAGTGACATCACAAAGGCCTTTTGCAGGAGCTCAGCCTATTGGTCAAAGTTGTTAGGGAGGTGGTGACCTCAGAGAGAGATGCTCACATCAGCCAGGCAAAACAGGGGCGCAGGGCCAGGGAAACCTCAGAGACCCCTGTGGCTTTGCTTCAGCAAGTCTCCTTCTCGAGCTCTCTTTGAGGACTGAGAGAGTATTAGGGTTCACATATGTGAGTGTGAGCAGGAGCCTCTTTCAAGTTTTCTCCTTTCCTTTTACCCATTTTACTAGAAAACAGAAGTCCCTGTTGAGAAAGTAAGTGCCTCGGAGAGGTTTGTAGCCTGTTCAGTCTGATCCACCTGGTGCCATCTGAATTCTAGGCATGGAAAACACTAGTTTAAGGTGGCAGAATTTTATTCCCTCCCTGGGATTTTGTCCCGTAGAATCACTGGGGATATTAGGAAAACAACAAGGAGTCTGGTGGCACCTTAAAGACTAACAGATTTATTTGGGCATAAGCTTTCGTGAGTAAAAACCTCACTTCTTCGGATGCATAGAGTGAAAGTTACAGATGCAGGCATTATATACTGACACATGGAGAGCAGGGAGTTACTTCACAAGTGGAGAACCAGTGTTGACAGGGCCAATTCAAAAATCAGGGTGGATGTAGTCCACTCCCAATAATAGATGAGGAGGTGTCAATTCCAGGAGAGGAAAAGCTGCTTCTGTAGTGAGCCAGCCACTCCCAGTCCCTATTCAAGCCCAGATTAATGGTGTTGAATTTGCAAATGAATTTTAGTTCTGCTGTTTCTCTTTGAAGTCTGTTTCTGAAGTTTTTTTGTTCAATGATAGTGACTTTTAAATCTGTAATAGAATGACCAGGGAGATTGAAGTGTTCACTTACTGGCTTATGTATGTTACCACTCCTGATGTCCGATTTGTGTCCATTTATTCTTTTGCGGAGGGACTGTCCGGTTTGGCCAATGTACATGGGAGAGGGGCATTGCTGGCACATGATGGCATATATGACATTAGTGGATGTGCAGGTGAATGAGTCCCTGATGGTGTGGCTGATGTGGTTGGGTCCTCTGATGCTGTTGCCAGAGTAGATATGGGGACAGAGTAGGCAACGAGGTTTGCTACGGGGATAGGTTCCTGGGTTGGTGTTTCTGTGGTGTGGTGTGTAGTTGCTGGTGAGTATTTGCTTCAGGTTGGGGGGTTGTCTGTAAGCGAGGACTGGCCTGCCTGCCTGTCATCGAGTCCAGTCCCCTGCCCGCTTGGCAGGACCAAATACCATCCCTGATAGACATTTATCTAACCTACTCTTAAATATCTCAAGAGATGGAGATTCCACAACCTCCCTCGGCAATTTATTCCAGTGTTTAACCACCCTGACAGTTAGGAACTTTTTCCTAATGTCCAACCTAGACCTCCCTTGCTGCACTTTAAACCCATTGCTTCTGGTTCTATCCTTAGAGGCTAAGGTGAACAAGTTTTCTCCCTCCTCCTTATGACACCCTTTTAAATACCTGAAAACTGCTATCATGTCTCCTCTCAGTCTTCTCTTTTCCAAACTAAACAAAGCCAATTCTTTCAGCCTTCCTTCATAGGTCATGTTCTCAAGACCTTTAATCATTCTTGTTGCTCTTCTCTGGACCCTTTCCAATTTCTCCACAGCTTTTTTAAAATGCGGTGCCCAGAACTGGACACAATACTCCAGCTGAGGCCTAACCAGAGCAGAGTAGAGCGGAAGAATGACTTCTCGTGTCTTGCTCACAACACACCTGTTAATACATCCCAGAATCAGGTTTGCTTTTTTTGCAACAGCATCACACTGTTGACTCATATTTAGCTTGTGGTCCACTATAACCCCTAGATCCCTTTCTGCCGTACTCCTTCCTAGACAGTCTCTTCCCATTCTGTATGTGTGAAACTGATTGTTCCTTCCTAAGTGGAGCACTTTGCATTTGTCTTTGTTAAACTTCATCCTCTTTAACTCAGACCATTTCTCCAATTTGTCCAGATCATTTTGAATTATGACCCTGTCCTCCAAAGCAGTTGCAATCCCTCCCAGTTTGGTATCATCCGCAAACTTAATAAGCGTACTTTCTATGCCAATATCTAAGTCGTTGATGAAGATATTGAACAGCGCCGGTCCCAAAACAGACCCCTGCGATACCCCACTCGTTATGGCTTTCCAGCAGGATTGGGAACTATTAATAACAACTCTCTGAGTACGGTTATCCAGCCAGTTATGCACCCACCTTATAGTAGCCCCATCTAAATTGTATTTGCCTAGTTTATCAATAAGAATATCATGCGAGACCGTATCAAATGCCTTACTAAAGTCGAGGTATACCACATCCACAGCCTCACCCTTATCCACAAGGCTCGTTATCCTATCAAAGAAAGCTATCAGATTGGTTTGACATGATTTGTTCTTCACAAATCCATGCTGGCTGTTCCCTATCACCTTACCACCTTCCAAGTGTTTGCAGGTGATTTCCTTAATTACTTGCTCCATTATCTTCCCTGGCCCAGAAGTTAAACTCACTGGGGTCTGTAGTTTCCTGGGTTGTTTTTATTTCCCTTTTTATAGATGGGCACTATATTTGCCCTTTTCCAGTCTTCTGGAATCTCTCCCGTCTCCCATGATTTTCCAAAGATAATAGCTAGAGGCTCAGATACCTCCTCTATTAGCTCCTTGAGTATTCTAGGATGCATTTCATCAGGCCCGGGTGACTTGCAGGCATCTAACTTTTCTAAGTGATTTTTAACTTGTTCTTTTTTTATTTTATCTGCTAAACCTCCCCCCTTCCCATTAGCATTCACTATGTTAGGCATTCCTTCAGACTTCTCGGTGAAGACCGAAACAAAGAAGTCATTAAGCATCTCCGCCATTTCCAAGTTTCCTGTTACAGTTTCTCCCTCTTCACTAAGCAGTGGGCCTACCCTGTCTTTGGTCTTCCTCTTGCTTCTAATGTATTGATAAAAAGTCTTCTTGTTTCCCTTTATTCCCGTAGCTAGTTTGAGCTCATTTTGTGCCTTTGCCTTTCTAATCTTGCCCCTGCATTCCTGTGTTGTTTGCCTATATTCATCCTTTGTAATCTGTCCCAGTTTCCATTTTTGATATGACCCCTTTTTATTTTTTAGATCATGCAAGATCTCATGGTTAAGCCAAGGTGGTCTTTTGCCACATTTTCTATCTTTCCTAACCAGCGGAATAGCTTGCTTTTGGGCCCTTAATAGTGTCCCTTTGAAAAACTGCCAACTCTCCTCAGTTGTTTTTCCCCTCAGTCTTGATTCCCATGGGACCTTACCTATCAGCTCTCTGAGCTTACCAAAATCTGCCTTCCTGAAATCCATTGTCTCTATTTTGCTGTTCTCCCTTCTACCCTTCCTTAGAATTGCAAACTCTATGATTTCATGATCACTTTCACCCAGGCTGCCTTCTACTTTCAAATTCTCAACGAGTTCCTCCCTATTTGTTAAAATCAAGTCTAGAACAGCTTCCCCCCAGTAGCTTTTTCAACCTTCTGAAATAAAAAGTTGTCTCCAATGCAGTCCAGGAATTTGTTGGATAGTCTGTGCCCCGCTGTGTTATTTTCCCAACATATAGCCGGATAGTTGAAGTCCCCCATCACCACCAAATCTTGGGCTTTGGATGATTTTGTTAGTTGCTTAAAAAAAGCCTCATCCACCTCTTCCACCTGGTTAGTTGGCTTGTAGTAGACTCCTAGCATGACATCTCCCTTGTTTTTTACCCCTTTTAGCCTAACCCAGAGACTCTCAACACTTCCGTCTCCTATGTCCATCTCTACCTCAGTCCAAGTGTGTACATTTTTAATATACAAGGCAACACCTCCTCCCTTTTTCCCCTGTCTATCCTTCCTGAGCAAGCTGTACCCATCCACACCAACATTCCAATCACGTGTATTATCCCACCAAGTTTCAGTGATGCCAACAATGTCATAGTTGTATTTATTTATTAGCACTTCCAGTTCTTCCTGCTTATTCCCCATACTTCTCACATTTGTATATAGGCATCTAAGATACTGGTTTGATCTTTCCTCCCAGTTTTGTCCTGACCCTCCTTTCCCTCTGACAATATAGCCCACACTCCCTCTCGTTTTTGACCCATCTCCCCGGTCTCCATGTTCCCCACTTACCTGTGGGCTTTGCTCACCTGTCCCCGTCGAACCTAGTTTAAAGCCCTCCTCACTAGGTTAGCCAGTCTGTGTCCAAAGGTACTAATAACTTGAGCTGTGGTTTGGAGGTGGAACAGCTGTCAAGGGCACTGAGGGGGAGATAGCAGGAGCTCATCCTTCAAGGAGGGGGGTTGTCACTGGAGGTTACTAGAAAGGACAAGAAGATTCCATTCTGGGGTTCAGGAGGTGAATTTATCCCTCAGTGGTGGGCAGGTGATGGGTGGAAGTAGTGCTGGTTCCAGGTGCCCTTAATTCCCGCTGATTCCTCGGGGCCTTTGAGTCTCTGACAGGTTCTCATTCCCTTGCAGCAGGAGGACGTCACGGCCAAAAGTGATGCACCAGCTCCGCATCATCCGGCACTTGTGCCAGATTCCTGAGACACTGCAGGGGCTGTGCCTCTGAGGCCATCAGCAACTCCCGCTCCCTGCTGCAGGTACTGCTCTGGCTCACTGTAAATGGGGAGCTAGTGGAAGGGGAAATGGAGCCCCCTGGAACTCACTAAAAGGGAAAGTGGTGGATTCTCCATCTCTTGATGTCATTGAAGGAAGACTAGATGGCTTTCTGCAATGTGTGTGCCCAAAAAGTAACTATTGTACTATACAGCAAGCCTATGGTATGCAAGGGGTTAGATGAGATGCTCTAAAGGTCTCTTCTGGCCATAAAGTCCCCTAATTTTGGAAACACTGAGGGTACGTTTACACTACGAAATTAGTTCGAATTTATAGAAGCCGGTTTTATTGAAATCGGTTGTATACAGCCGATTGTGTGTCCACACAATAAAATTCTCTAGGTGCTCTAGTCGGCGGACCACGTCCACAGTACAAGGCTAGCGTCGACTTCCAGAGCATTGCACTATGGGTAGCTATCCCACAGCTATCCCACAGTTCCCGCAGTCTCCGCCGCCCCTTTGAATTCTGGGTTGAGATCCCAATGCCCGGATGATGCAAAACAGTGTCGCGGGCGGTTCTGGGTACATGTCGTCAGGCCCCTCCCTCCCCCGTCACAGCAACGGCAGACAATAGATTCGCGCCTCTTTACCTGGGTTACCTGGGTTACCTGTGCAGACAACATGGAGCCCGCTCAGCTCAGCTCACCGTCACCATATGTCCTCTGGGTGTCGGCAGACGTGGGACTGCATTGCTACACAGCAGCAGCTGCTAACTGCCTTTTGGCGGTAGACGGTGCAGTAGACTGGTAGCCTTCATCGGCGATCTGGGTGCTGGCAGCCGTGGGGCTTGCCTTTTGGCAGTAAATGGTGTATTACGACTATTAGCCGTCCTATTACAAGTCGGGTCATCGCACGTTAGCAGAGTCTTCCCCGAGCAGCCGATTGTGCAATAGGCCTGAAGACCATCGTCATACGCCGCCCCGTATTTGCTGCCAAGCACCCAGAAAGATGCCGAGGGCTATCAGTCTCGCTGCACCGTCGTCTTAAGATGTAAAAAATAGATTTGCTCTGTATTCATTTGCTTCCCCCTCCCTCCGTCAAATCAACGGCCTGCTAAGCCCAGGGTTTTCAGTTTAATCTTTGGGGGGAACATTCTGTGTGACAGTTGTTTGTGTTTCTCCCTGATGCACAGCCACCGTTCTTGATTTTAATTCCCTGTGCCTGTACGCCATGTCGTCACTCGGCCCCCCTCCCTCCTTCCCCTAGTCCGTCAGATACTACGTTTGCGCCACAGCTCAGAGAGCCGAGAAGCGGTTCGCGCCTTTTCTTTGAATTCTGGGTTGAGATTCCAATGCCCGGATGATGCAAAACAGTGTCGCGGGCGGTTCTGGGTACATGTCGTCAGGCCCCTCCCCCCTCGTCACAGCAACGCAGACAATAGATTCGCACCTTTTTACCTGGGTTACCTGTGCAGACAACATATCACGGCAAGCATGGAGCCCGCTCAGCTCAGCTGAGCTCACCGTCACCATATGTCCTCTGGGTGCTGGCAGACGTGGGACTGCATTGCTACACAGCAGCAGCTGCTAACTGCCTTTTGGCGGTAGACGGTGTAGCATGAGTGATAGCCATGGGGCTGGCAGCCGTAGGGCTGCATTGCACCAGCCCCTTGCCAGGCGATGGTATATTATGACTGGTACCCATCGTCGTCGTACTGGTGTGGCTGTCAATCATGGCCACCTGGGCAGACATGCTACTGTTTCGATGATGATGGCTACCAGTCGTAATATACTATTTTCTGCCAATTGCCCAGTATTGTCTGCTAAGCACCCAGAAGAGGCCGAGGGCGATGCTGGGTGCTGGCGGACGTGGGGCTGGCAGACGTGGGGCTGCATTGCTACACAGCAGCAGCCCCTTGCCTTTTGGCAGATGATGGTATTTTATGATTGGTATCCGTCATCGTCATACTGGTATGGGTATGGCTGTCACTCATGCTGCACCGTCGGCTGCCACCTTAAGATGTAAAAAATAGATTTGTTCTGTATTCATATGCTTCCCCTTCCTCCGTGAAATCAATGGCCTGCTAAGCCCAGGGTTTTCATTTTAATCTTTGGGGGGACCATTCTGTGTGACAGTTGTTTGTGTTTCTCCCTGTTCCTGTACCTGTACGCCATGTCGTCACTCGGCCCTCCCTCCCTCCCGCCCTCCCTCCTTCTCCTGGTCCATCAGATACTACTTTCGCGCCTTTTTTCTGACCAGGCGCCATAGCTAGCACTGGGATCATGGAGCCCGCTCAGATCACCGCGGCAATTATGAGCACTATGAACACCACGCGCATTGTCCTGGAGTATATGCAGAGCCAGGACATGCCAAGGTGAAACCCGGACCAGGCGAGGAGGCGATTGCAGCGCGGCGACGAGAGTGATGAGGAAATTGACATGGACATAGACCTCTCACAAGGCACAGGCACCAGCAATGTGGAAATCATGGTGTCACTGGGGCAGGTTGATGCCGTGGAACGCCGATTCTGGGCCCGGGAAACAAGCACAGACTGGTGGGACCGCATCGTGCTGCAGGTATGGGACGATTCCCAGTGGCTGCGAAACTTTCGCATGCGTAAGGGCACTTTCATGGAACTTTGTGACTTGCTGTCCCCTGCCCTGAAACGCCAGGATACCAAGATGAGAGCAGCCCTCACAGTTGAGAAGCGAGTGGCGATAGCCCTGTGGAAGCTTGCAACGCCAGACAGCTACCGGTCAGTCGGGAATCAATTTGGAGTGGGCAAATCTACGGTGGGGGCTGCTGTGATCCAATTTGCCAGGGCAATGAAAGACCTGGTGATAGCAAGGGTAGTGACTCTGGGCAACGTGCAGTCAATAGTGGATGGTTTTGCTGAAATGGGATTCCCAAACTGTGGCGGGGCCATAGACGGAACCCATATCCCTATCTTGTCACCGGAGCACCAAGCCACCGACTACGTAAACCGCAAGGGGTACTTTTCAATGCTGCTGCAAGCCCTGGTGGATCACAAGGGACGTTTCACCAACATCAACGTGGGATGGCCGGGAAAGGTACATGATGCTCGCGTCTTCAGGAACTCTGCTCTGTTTCGAAAGCTGGAGGAAGGGACTTTCTTCCCGGACCAGAAAGTGACCATTGGGGATGTTGAAATGCCTATCGTGATCCTTGGGGACCCAGCCTACCCCTTAATGCCATGGCTCATGAAGCCGTACACAGGCAGCCTGGACAGGAGTCAGGACCTGTTCAACTACAGGCTGAGCAAGTGCCGAATGGTGGTGGAATGTGCATTTGGACGTTTAAAAGCGCGCTGGCGCAGCTTACTGACTCGCTCAGACCTCAGCGAAAAGAATATCCCCATTGTTATTGCTACTTGCTGTGCGCTCCACAATATCTGTGAGAGTAAGGGGGAGACCTTTATGGCGGGGTGGGAGGTTGAGGCAACTCGCCTGGCCGCTGATTACGCGCAGCCAGACACCAGGGCGGTTAGAGGAGCACAGCAGGGCGCGGTGCGCATCAGAGAAGCTTTGAAAACGAGTTTTGTGACTGGCCAGGCTACGGTGTGAAACTTCTGTTTGTTTCTCCTTGATGAACCCTCCAAACCCCCCCCCCCCGACCCGGTTCACTCTACTTCCCTGTAAACCAACCACCCCACCCCACCCTCCCCTCCCGCTTGCAGAGGCAATAAAGTCATTTTTTTTTAACATTCATGCATTCTTTATTAGTTCCTTACAGAGGTAGGGGGATAATTGCCGAGGTAGCCTGGGATGGGTGGGGGTGGAGGGATGGAAAAGGACACACTGCATTTTAAAACTTTAACTCTTATTGAAGGCCAGCCTTCTGATGCTTGGGCGATCATCTGGGGTGGAGTGACTGGGTGGACGGAGGCCCCCCCACCGCGTTCTTGGGCGTCTGGGTGAGGAGGCTATGGAACTTGGGGAGGAGGGCTGTTGGTTACACAGGGGCTGTAGCGGCGGTCTCTGCTCCTGCTGCCTTTCCTGCAACTCAACCATACGCTCGAGCATATCAGTTTGATGCTCCAGCAGACGGAGCATTGCCTCTTGCCGTCTGTCTGCAAGCTGACGCCACCTATCGTCTTCAGCCCGCCACTTGCTCTGTTCTTCCCGCGATTCAGCCCGCCACCTCTCCTCTCGTTCATATTGGGCTTTTCTCATCTCCGTCATTGACTGCCTCCACGCATTTTGCTGTGCTCTATCAGCCTGGGCGGACATCTGGAGCTCCGTGAACATCTCGTCCCTCGTCCTACGTTTTCTCTTTCTAATGTTCACGAGCCTCTGCGAAGGAGAAACATTTGCAGCTGGCGGAGGAGAAGGGAGAGGTGGTTAAAAAAGACACATTTTAGAGAACAATGGGTACACTCTTTCATTACAAGGTCGCATATTTCGGCTTGCAGGCAGCCATCGTAGGCCACAGTGTTTTGGCTTTTTTAACCTTCTTAACATGCGGGAAAGGTTGCAAACAGCAGCGCATTTCCCATATCAAGGATGAATTGGGTTGTCCATTTAAAATGGGGTTTCAATGTAAAAGGAGGGGGCTGTGGTTTCCCGGTTAACATGCGGCACAAACACAAGTAACCCCCCCCCCCCCCACACACACACACGATTCTCTGGGATGATCACTTCACCCCTCCCCCCACCGCGTGGTTAACAGCGGGGAACATTTCTGGTCAGAAGAGCAGGAACGGGCGCCTCTGAATGTCCCCTTAATAAAATCACCCCATTTCAACCAGGAGAGCTTTCTGGAGATGTCCCTGGAGGATTTCCGCTCCATCCCCATACACGTTAACAGACTTTTCCAGTAGATGTACTGGCCACGATTGCCAGGGCAAAGTAATCATTAAACACGCTTGCTTTTTTTTTGTAATGTTTACAAATAGTTACAAAGTTACACTCACCAGAGGTCTCCTGTGTGCCCTGAGGGTCTTGGGTGAGTTCGGGGGTTACTGGTTCCAGGTCCAGGGTCACAAACATATCCTGGCTGTTGGGGAAACCGGTTTCTCCGCTTCCTTGCTGCTGTGAGCTACCTACAGTACCTCCATCGTCATCTTCCTCGTTCCCTGAACCGTCTTCCCTGTGTGTTTCTCCAGTGAGAGAGTCATAGCACACGGTTGGGGTAGTGGTGGCTGCACCCCCTAGGATCGCATGCAGCTCCGCGTAGTAGCGGCAAGTTTGCGGCTCTGCCCCGGACCTTCCGTTTGCTTCTCTGGCTTTGTGGTAAGCTTGCCGTAGCTCCTTAATTTTCACGCGGCACTGCTGTGTGTCCCTGTTATGGCCTCGGTCCTTCATGGCCTTGGAGATCTTTTCTAATACTTTTCCATTTCGTTTACTGCTACGGAGTTCAGCTATCACTGCTTCATCTCCCCATATGGCGAGCAGATCTCGTACCTCCCGTTCGGTCCATGCTGGAGCTCTTTTGCGATCCTGGGAGGACTCCATCACGGTTACCTGTGCTGATGAGCTCTGCGGGGTCACCTGAGCTCTCCACGCTGGGCAAACAGGAAATGAAATTCAAACCTTCGCGGGTCTTTTCCTGTCTACCTGGTCAGTGCATCTGAGTTGAGAGTGCTGTCCAGAGCGGTCACAATGAAGCACTGTGGGATAGCTCCCGGAGGCCAATAACGTCGAATTCCGTCCACACTACCCCAATTCCGACCCGCAAAGACCGGTTTTATCGCTAATCCCCTCGTCAGAGGTGGTGTAAAGAAACCGGTTTAAAGGACCCTTTAAGTCGAAAGAAAGGGCTTCGTTGTGTGGACGTGTCCAGGCTTAATTCGGTTTAACGCCGCTAAAGTCGACCTAAACCCGTAGTGTAGACCAGGCCCATGTGTAGCATTGGGAGCAGCCTCTGATGTTTTACCGTCTAGCCGGCTTGCTTCCTAGAATGAACAGGCATTGAGTGGGGTGATCCACAGAGAGTAGCTGAAACCTTCAAAGTGTCAGCCCAGCAACAGGACATTAGCACTTCCGGGGAAGGGTGGGTGTGGCAGTGATATCACAAAGGCCTTTTGCAGGACGTCAGCCTATTGGTCAAAGGTGTTAGGGAGGTGGTGACCTCCGAGAGAGATGCTGACATCAGCCTGGCAGGACAGGAGCACAGGGCCAGGGAAACCTCAGAGACCCCTGTGGCTTTGCTTCAGCAAGTCTCCTTCTCGAGGTCTCTCTTTGAGGACTGAGAGAGTGTTAGGGTTGACGTATGTGAGTGTGAGCAGGAGCCTCTTTCAAGTTTTCTCCTTTCCTTTGACGGATTTTACTAGAAAACAGACGTCCCTATTTAGAAGGTAAGAGCCTCCAAGAGGTTTTGAAACCTGCTCAGTCTGATCCATCTGGTGCCAGCTGAATTCTAGTCATGGAAAACAGTAGTTTAAGATGGCAGAATTTTATTCCCTCCCTGGGATTTTGTCCCGTAGAATCACTGGGGACATTAGGGTTTGTCCTTTTCGTTTTACCTTTTCCTCCATCCCCCCTTCCTTTCTCTTCATCTCTTACTTCTTTTGTCCTTTCTCCTGTTCCCCTTTCACCACCAGGAGTGGTGTGTGTGTGTGTGTGTGTGTGTTTGTGTGTTGCTGGGGGTGCTCTTCACCTCCCCTTGTGGGGAGTTCATCCAAAACTGTATGGTTGAAATAGTGCTTGGACTCCACTGACACTAGATGCTGCCATCCTGTGGCTTAGCATTAGTGTCTGGGATGACTTGGGGCAAGATCTCAACCTCCCCTCAACCCACTTCACTTCTGGCAGAATCCCTCCTGCCCCCCCGCTAGAGCCGCCTCGATGCCCAACCTGGTTGGGGGTGCAGAAGAGGGTTCTGATAACTTGAGGTTTGGTTTGGAGGTGGAACAGCTGTGAAGAACACTGAGGGGGAGGTAGCAGGAGCTAATCCTACAAGGAGGGGGGTTGGCACTGGAGGATACTAGAAAGGACAAGAAGACTCCATTCTGGGGTTCAGGAGGTGAATTCATCCCTCAGCGGTGGGTGGAAATACTGCTGGTTCCAGGTGCCCTTAATTCCCCCTGATTCCTCTGGACCTTTGAGTCTCTGACAGGTTCTCGTTCCCTTGCAGCAGGAGGACGTCACGGCCAAAGTGATGCACCAGCTCCGCATCATCCGGCACTTGCGCCAGATTCCTGAGACACTGCAGGGGCTGTTCCTCTGAGGCCTTCAGCAACTCCCGCTCCCTGCTGCAGGTACTGCTCTGGCTCACTGTAAATGGGGAGCTAGTGGAAGGGGAAATGGAGTCCCCTGGCCCTCACTAAAAGGGAAAGTGGTGGATTCTCCATCTCTTGATGTCATTGAATGAAGACTAGATGCCTTTCTGGAATGTGTGTGCCCAAAGAGTAACTATTGTACTATACAGTAAGCCTATGATATGCAGCGGGTTAGATTAGATGCTCTAAAGGTCTCTTCTGACCATAAAGTCTACTAATTTTGGAAACACTGAGTGTAGCATTGGGAGCAGCCTCTGATGTTTTACTGTCTAGCCCGCTTGCTTCCTAGAATGAGGATGCATTGAGTGGGGTGATCCACAGAGAGTAGCTCAAACCTTCAAAGTGTCAGGCCTGTAGCAGGACATTAGCACTTTAGGGTTTGGTTGGGTGTGGCAGTGATATCACAAAGGCCTTATCCTGGACCTCAGCCTATGGGTCAAAGGTGTTAGGGAGGTGGTTACCTGAGAGAGAGATGCTGACATCAGCCAGGCAGGACAGGAGCGCAGGGCCAGGGAAACCTCAGAGACCCCTTTGGCTTTGCTTTAGCAAGTCTCCTTTTCGAGGTCTCCCTTTTTAGGACTCAGAGAATATTAGGGTTCAAGTATGTGAGTGCGAGGAGGAACCTCTTTCGAGTTTCTCCTTTTATTGATTTTGATAGAAAACAGACGTGCCTGTTGAGAAGGTAAGAACCTTGGAGAGGTTTTTAACCTGCTCAGTCTGCAGTCTGATCCATCTGGTGCCAGCTGAATTCTAGGCATGGAAAACACTAGTTCAAGGTGGCAGAATTTTACAGCCCACCTGGGATTTTGTGCCGTAGAATCACTGGGGACATTAGGGTTTGTCCTTTTCGTTTTACCTTTTCCTCCATCCCTCCTTGCTTTCTCTTGTTCCCCTCCCACCACCAGGAGTGGTGTGTGTGTTTGTGTGTTGCTGGGGGTGCTCTTCACCTCCCCTTGTGGGAAGTTGACACTGCAAGGGCTGTGCCTCTGTGGACATCAGCAACTCCCACTCCCTGCTGCAGGTACTGCTCTGGCTCACTGTAAATGGGGTGCTAGTGGAAGGGGAAATGGAACCCCCTGGCCCTCACTAAAAGGGAAAGTGGTGGATTCTCCATCTCTCGATGTCATTGAATGAAGACTAGATGCCTTTCTGGAATGTGTGTGCCCAAAAAGTAACTATTGTACTATACAGGAGGCCTATGATATGCAGGGGCTTAGATGAGATGCTCTAAAGGTCTCTTCTGGCCATAAAGTCTACAAATTTTGGAAACACTGAGTGTAGCATTGGGAGCAGCCTCTGATGTTTTACTGTCTAGCCCACTTGCTTCCTAGAATGAAGACGCATTGAGTGGGGTGATCCACAGAGAGTAGCTCAAACCTTCATAGTGTCAGGCCAGCAGCAGGACATTAGCACTTAAGGGTTTGATTGGTGGCAGTGATATCACAAAGGTCTTTTGCAGGACCTCAGCATATTGGTCAAAGGTGTTAGGGAGGTGGTAACCTCAGAGAGAGATGCCGCCATCAGCGAGGCAGGACAGGGGCGCATGGCCAGGGAAACCTCAGAGACCCCTGTGGCTTTGCTTCAGCAAGTCTCCTTCTCGAGGTTTCTCTTGAGGACTGAGAGAGTATTAGGATTCACGTATTTGAGTGAGAGCAGGAGCCTCTTTCGAGTTGTCTCCTTTCCTTTTACTGATTTTACTAGAAAACAGACATCCCTGTTTCGAAAGTAAGAGCCTCCAAGAGGTTTTGGAACCTGCTCAGTCTGATCCATCTGGAGCCAGCTGAATTCTAGGCATGGAAAACACTAGTTCAAGGTGGCAGAATTTGAATCCCTCCCTGTAATTTTGTCTGGTAGAATCACTGGGGACATTAGGGTTTGTCCTTTTCGTTTTACCTTTTCCTCATTCCCTCCTTCCTTTCTTTTCATCTCTTACTTCTTTTGTCCTTTCTCTTGTTCCTCTCCCACCACCAGGAGTGGTATATGTGTGTGTGTGTGTGTGTGTGTGTGTGTTGCTGGGGGTGCTCTTCACCTCCCCTTGTTGGGAGTTGATCCAAAACTGTATGGTTGAAATAGTGCTTGGACTCCACTGACACTAGATGCTGCCATCGTGTGGTTTAGCATTAGTGTCTGGGATGACTTGGGGCAAGATCTCAACCTCCCCGCAACCCACTTCACTGCTGCCAGAATCCCACCTGCCCCCCCAAACTCCTTGGATCTTAAAACAAGGAAAAATCAATCAGGTTCTTAAAAATCAGGCTTTTAATTAAAGAAAAAGGTAAAAATCATCTCTGTAAAATCAGTATGGAAATTAACCTTACAGGGTAATCAAACTTAAAGAGCTCCGAGGACTCCCCTCTAGTCTTAGGTTCAAAGTACAGCAAACAAAGATAAACACTCTAGTAAAAGGTACATTTACAAGTTGAGAAAACAAAGGAAAACTAACACGCCTTGTTTGAAATAGGAGAGACTTGTTTAGAAAGATGTGGAGAACCTGGATTGATGTCTGGTCCCTCTCAGTCCCGAGGGCGAACACCCACACAAACAAAGAACACAAACAAAAGCCTTCCCCTCCCCAAGATTTGAAAGTATCTTGTCCCCTTATTGGTCCTTTAGGTCAGATGCCAGCCAGGTTACCTGAGCTTCTTAACCCTTTAGAGGGAAAAGGATTTTGGAGTCTCTGGCCAGGAGGATTTTATAGTACTGTACACAGGACAGCTGTTACCCTTCCCTTTATAGTTATGACAACCTCAAACCTTCAAAGTGTCAGGCCAGCAGCAGGACATTAGCACTTCAGAGTTTGGTTGGGTGTGTCAGTGACATCACAAAGGCCTTTTGCAGGATGTCAGCTTATTGGTCAAATGTGTTAGGGAGGTGGTGACCTCCGAGAGAGATGCTGAAATCAGCCTGGCAGGACAGGAGCACAGGGCCAGGGAAACCTCAGAGACCCTGTGGCTTTGCTTCAGCAAGTCTCCTTCTCGGGGTCTTTCTTTGAGGACTGAGAGAGTATTAGGGTTCACATACGTGAGTGCGTGCAGGAGCCTCTTTCGAGTTTTCTCCTTTCCTTTTACTGATTTTACTAGAAAACAGACGTCCCTGTTTAGAAGGTAAGAGCCTCCAAGAGGTTTTGGCAGCTGCTCAGTCTGATCCACGTGGTGCCAGCTGAATTCTAGGCATGGAAAACAGTAGTTTAAGATGGCAGAATTTTATTCCATCCCTTGGATTTTGTGCCGTAGAATCACTGGGGACATTAGGGTTTGTCCTTTTTGTTTTACCTTTTCCTCCATCCCTCCTTCCTTTCTCTTCATCTCTTACTTCTTTTGTCCTTTCTCCTGTTCCTCGAAAACTGTGGGGTTGAAATAGTGTTTGGACTCCACTAACACTAGATGCTGCCATCCTGTGGCTTAGCATTAGTGTCTGGAATGACTTGGGTCAAGATCTCAACTTCCCCGCAACCCACTCCACTGCTTCCCTTGCTGCACTTTAAACCCATTGCTTCTGGTTCTATCCTTAGAGGCTAAGGTGAACAAGTTTTCTCCCTCCTCCTTATGACACCCTTTTAAATACCTGAAAACTGCTATCATGTCTCCTCTCAGTCTTCTCTTTTCCAAACTAAACAAAGCCAATTCTTTCAGCCTTCCTTCATAGGTCATGTTCTCAAGACCTTTAATCATTCTTGTTGCTCTTCTCTGGACCCTTTCCAATTTCTCCACATCTTTTTTAAAATGCGGTGCCCAGAACTGGGCACAATACTCCAGCTGAGGCCTAACCAGAGCAGAGTAGAGCGGAAGAATGACTTCTCGTGTCTTGCTCACAACACACCTGTTAATACATCCCAGAATCAGGTTTGCTTTTTTTGCAACAGCATCACACTGTTGACTCATATTTAGCTTGTGGTCCACTATAACCCCTAGATCCCTTTCTGCCGTACTCCTTCCTAGACAGTCTCTTCCCATTCTGTATGTGTGAAACTGATTGTTCCTTCCTAAGTGGAGCACTTTGCATTTGTCTTTGTTAAACTTCATCCTCTTTAACTCAGACCATTTCTCCAATTTGTCCAGATCATTTTGAATTATGACCCTGTCCTCCAAAGCAGTTGCAATCCCTCCCAGTTTGGTATCATCCGCAAACTTAATAAGCGTACTTTCTATGCCAATATCTAAGTCGTTGATGAAGATATTGAACAGCGCCGGTCCCAAAACAGACCCCTGCGATACCCCACTCGTTATGGCTTTCCAGCAGGATTGGGAACTATTAATAACAACTCTCTGAGTACGGTTATCCAGCCAGTTATGCACCCACCTTATAGTAGCCCCATCTAAATTGTATTTGCCTAGTTTATCAATAAGAATATCATGCGAGACCGTATCAAATGCCTTACTAAAGTCGAGGTATACCACATCCACAGCCTCACCCTTATCCACAAGGCTCGTTATCCTATCAAAGAAAGCTATCAGATTGGTTTGACATGATTTGTTCTTCACAAATCCATGCTGGCTGTTCCCTATCACCTTACCACCTTCCAAGTGTTTGCAGATGATTTCCTTAATTACTTGCTCCATTATCTTCCCTGGCCCAGAAGTTAAACTCACTGGGGTCTGTAGTTTCCTGGGTTGTTTTTATTTCCCTTTTTATAGATGGGCACTATATTTGCCCTTTTCCAGTCTTCTGGAATCTCTCCCGTCTCCCATGATTTTCCAAAGATAATAGCTAGAGGCTCAGATACCTCCTCTATTAGCTCCTTGAGTATTCTAGGATGCATTTCATCAGGCCCGGGTGACTTGCAGGCATCTAACTTTTCTAAGTGATTTTTAACTTGTTCTTTTTTTATTTTATCTGCTAAACCTACCCCCTTCCCATTAGCATTCACTATGTTAGGCATTCCTTCAGACTTCTCGGTGAAGACCGAAACAAAGAAGTCATTAAGCATCTCCGCCATTTCCAAGTTTCCTGTTACTGTTTCTCCCTCTTCACTAAGCAGTGGGCCTACCCTGTCTTTGGTCTTCCTCTTGCTTCTAATGTATTGATAAAAAGTCTTCTTGTTTCCGTTTATTCCCGTAGCTAGTTTGAGCTCATTTTGTGCCTTTGCCTTTCTAATCTTGCCCCTGCATTCCTGTGTTGTTTGCCTATATTCATCCTTTGTAATCTGTCCCAGTTTCCATTTTTGATATGACTCCTTTTTATTTTTTAGATCATGCAAGATCTCATGGTTAAGCCAAGGTGGTCTTTTGCCACATTTTCTATCTTTCCTAACCAGCGGAATAGCTTGCTTTTGGGCCCTTAATAGTGTCCCTTTGAAAAACTGCCAACTCTCCTCAGTTGTTTTTCCCCTCAGTCTTGATTCCCATGGGACCTTACCTATCAGCTCTCTGAGCTTACCAAAATCTGCCTTCCTGAAATCCATTGTCTCTATTTTGCTGTTCTCCCTTCTACCCTTCCTTAGAATTGCAAACTCTATGATTTCATGATCACTTTCACCCAGGCTGCCTTCTACTTTCAAATTCTCAACGAGTTCCTCCCTATTTGTTAAAATCAAGTCTAGAACAGCTTCCCCCCAGTAGCTTTTTCAACCTTCTGAAATAAAAAGTTGTCTCCAATGCAGTCCAGGAATTTGTTGGATAGTCTGTGCCCCGCTGTGTTATTTTCCCAACATATAGCCGGATAGTTGAAGTCCCCCATCACCACCAAATCTTGGGCTTTGGATGATTTTGTTAGTTGCTGAAAAAAAGCCTCATCCACCTCTTCCACCTGGTTAGGTGGCCTGTAGTAGACTCCTAGCATGACATCTCCCTTGTTTTTTACCCCTTTTAGCCTAACCCAGAGACTCTCAACACTTCCGTCTCCTATGTCCATCTCTACCTCAGTCCAAGTGTGTACATTTTTAATATACAAGGCAACACCTCCTCCCTTTTTCCCCTGTCTATCCTTCCTGAGCAAGCTGTACCCATCCACACCAACATTCCAATCACGTGTATTATCCCACCAAGTTTCAGTGATGCCAACAATGTCATAGTTGTATTTATTTATTAGCACTTCCAGTTCTTCCTGCTTATTCCCCATACTTCTCGCATTTGTATATAGGCATCTAAGATACTGGTTTGATCTTTCCTCCCAGTTTTGTCCTGACCCTCCTTTCCCTCTGACAATATAGCCCACACTCCCTCTCGTTTTTGACCCATCTCCCCGGTCTCCATGTTCCCCACTTACCTGTGGGCTTTGCTCACCTGTCCCCGTCGAACCTAGTTTAAAGCCCTCCTCACTAGGTTAGCCAGTCTGTGTCCAAAGGTACTAATAACTTGAGCTGTGGTTTGGAGGTGGAACAGCTGTCAAGGGCACTGAGGGGGAGATAGCAGGAGCTCATCCTTCAAGGAGGGGGGTTGGCACTGGAGGTTACTAGAAAGGACAAGAAGACTCCATTCTGGGGTTCAGGAGGTGAATTTATCCCTCAGTGGTGGGCAGGTGATGGGTGGAAGTAGTGCTGGTTCCAGGTGCCCTTAATTCCCGCTGATTCCTCGGGGCATTTGAGTCTCTGACAGGTTCTCATTCCCTTGCAGCAGGAGGACGTCACGGCCAAAAGTGATGCACCAGCTCCGCATCATCCGGCACTTGCGCCAGATTCCTGAGACACTGCAGGGGCTGTGCCTCTGAGGCCATCAGCAACTCCCGCTCCCTGCTGCAGGTACTGCTCTGGCTCACTGTAAATGGGGAGGTAGTGGAAGGGGAAATGGAGCCCCCTGGCACTCACTAAAAGGGAAAGTGGTGGATTCTCCATCTCTTGATGTCATTGAAGGAAGACTAGATGCCTTTCTGCAATGTGTGTGCCCCAAAAGTAACTATTGTACTATACAGCAAGCCTATGGTATGCAAGGGGTTAGATGAGATGCTCTAAAGGTCTCTTCTGGCCATAAAGTGTAGTAATTTTGGAAACACTGAGTGTAGCATTGGGAGCAGCCTCTGATGTTTTACCGTCTAGCCGGCTTGCTTCCTAGAATGAACAGGCATTGAGTGGGGTGATCCACAGAGAGTAGCTGAAACCTTCAAAGTGTCAGCCCAGCAACAGGACATTAGCACTTCCGGGGAAGGGTGGGTGTGGCAGTGATATCACAAAGGCCTTTTGCAGGACGTCAGCCTATTGGTCAAAGGTGTTAGGGAGGTGGTGACCTCCGAGAGAGATGCTGACATCAGCCTGGCAGGACAGGAGCACAGGGCCAGGGAAACCTCAGAGACTCCTGTGGCTTTGCTTCAGCAAGTCTCCTTCTCGAGGTCTTTCTTTGAGGACTGAGAGAGTGTTAGGGTTGACGTATGTGAGTGTGAGCAGGAGCCTCTTTTGAGTTTTCTCCTTTCCTTTTGACGGATTTTACTAGAAAACAGACGTCCCTATTTAGAAGGTAAGAGCCTCCAAGAGGTTTTGGAACCTGCTCAGTCTGATCCATCTGGTGCCAGCTGAATTCTAGGCATGGAAAACAGTAGTTTAAGATGGCAGAATTTTATTCCCTCCCTGGGATTTTGTCCCGTAGAATCACTGGGGACATTAGGGTTTGTCCTTTTCGTTTTACCTTTTCCTCCATCCCTCCTTCCTTTCTCTTCATCTCTTACTTCTTTTGTCCTTTCTCCTGTTCCCCTTTCACCACCAGGAGTGGTGTTTGTGTGTGTGTGTGTGTGTGTGTTGCTGGGGGTGCTCTTCACCTCCCCTTGTGGGGAGTTCATCCAAAACTGTATGGTTGAAATAGTGCTTGGACTCCACTGACACTAGATGCTGCCATCCTGTGGCTTAGCATTAGTGTCTGGGATGACTTGGGGCAAGATCTCAACCTCCCCTCAACCCACTTCACTTCTGTCAGAATCCCTCCTGCCCCCCCGCTAGAGCCGCCTCGATGCCCAACCTGGTTGGGGGTGCAGAAGAGGGTTCTGATAACTTGAGGTTTGGTTTGGAGGTGGAACAGCTGTGAAGAACACTGAGGGGGAGGTAGCAAGAGCTAATCCTACAAGGAGGGGGGTTGGCACTGGAGGATACTAGAAAGGACAAAAAGACTCCATTCTGGGGTTCAGGAGGTGAATTCATCCCTCAGCGGTGGGCAGATGGTGGGTGGAAATACTGCTGGTTCCAGGTGCCCTTAATTCCCCCTGATTCCTCGGGGCCTTTGAGTCTCTGACAGGTTCTCGTTCCCTTGCAGCAGGAGGACGTCACGGCCAAAGTGATGCACCAGCTCCGCATCATCCGGCACTTGCGCCAGGTGCCTGAGACACTGCAGGGGCTGTTCCTCTGAGGCCTTCAGCAACTCCCGCTCCCTGCTGCAGGTACTGCTCTGGCTCACTGTAAATGGGGAGCTAGTGGAAGGGGAAATGCAGCCCCCTGGCCCTCACTAAAAGGGAAAGTGGTGGATTCTCCATCTCTTGATGTTATTGAATGAAGACTAGATGCCTTTCTGGAATGTGTGTGCCCAAGGAGTAACTATAGTACTATACAGTAAGCCTATGATATGCAGCGGGTTAGATTAGATGCTCTAAAGGTCTCTTCTGACCATAAAGTCTACTAATTTTGGAAACACTGAGTGTAGCATTTGGAGCAGCCTCTGATGTTTTACTGTCTAGCCCTCTTGCTTCCTAGAATGAGGATGCATTGAGTGGGGTGATCCACAGAGAGTAGCTCAAACCTTCAAAGTGTCAGGCCAGTAGCAGGACAT
>NW_027053016.1:0-74000 GCF_011386835.1 Chrysemys picta bellii
AGAAACTGCTTCTGTGGTTGGATAGCCATTCACAGTCTTTGTTTAATTCTGATCTGATGGTGTTTTATTGATCACAAGCTTCAGTCATTTCAAGAGTTGTCAGGGGCTAAGTATAGAGCTAATAGGACAACAGTTTAAAGTGGTCACCACAGTGTGTAAAATATACTACAACTTGTCTGCCATTAGCTAGAGTAAGTTAGGCTAGGAAATATTCATGAGTGTCCAATAAGCAGAATCACTAGCGGTACAAAAAGAGATCCATATTTCTGAGACGAGCTATATTCAATTACATACACAAAAACTGTTAAAATAATGGTAAGGTAGTAATGTTAAGCACTTAAAAGTTAGGAAGTGCCAGAATTAATGTTGCCCATGCATTGTGTGTCCAGGGTCAGATTCCAAAGAATCGGGATACCTGGCACCCTGACAGTAACTATAGTATCAACAGAGATCTCTTCTGTAAAGTAACCTTTACATGTCTGTTTTGTTTTATTTGGCATAGTTTACTGTGGTTGCACAAGCACACATCTTATGTACTTAATTAACAAATGAATGATTGAGATCATTGCATTCTAAACTCATCTTTCCAGAGTCTCCTCAAAGTTATTTGTACAGATAATGACTCTTTCCTTTGGTCAGGTGCTGATGAGATTGCCATCTCCCTACATGAGAATGAGCCAGAGTATGAGCTAGACGGACTCCCAGAGGTGGTGAAAAAAGGTAATTGTTACTTCGTTAGAGGAGAAGAGACCACATTGGTGGGGAGTGTATGCGCGCACGCTTATCTAGAGAATCATCTTGTCATATGCGTGACTTGGAAGCATTGTAAAAACTTGGACATCATCGGCCAGATTCAGCCCTCGTATAGGTTGCATAAGTCCATTTAACTCAACTGCTTGTCAGAGCTGAGTTTAGCCGCATGTGCTTTAAAAAAAAGCCCTAGTATACAATTGAGGCTATAGGGGGCTAGTATATTTTGTTGTAGATGTATGTAATTTCTAGTAGTTTTGGTTTTTGGTCTGTGTGATGTCTTCCCATCTGTACAGTTTTGTAGTATTTGATGACAAAAGCAAAACAGCCAAAAATTCTGAAATCCAGAATCCTAATATCAGGTTGTAGTTTTGAAAATCAGTCTAGATACATGTTGTTGACTTTGGGACTCCTCCAAAAACTTTGCAAAAGACCTCTGGCAAAAAGAGAGGGATTCTAGGCCCAGCCATTCCCAGTATAAAACACCTTTTTCTTCTGGTTGAGAGGAAGGGGGGAAATTTTTGCTTAAACATTTTTAACTGAATGTTTTTCATTGAAATGTGCTGCATTGTCAAAGCCGAAATATTTCACGGAGATGTATTGATTCAGACAAAGTTTTTGCTGGGAAGGTTTCTGAGGTGCAAAGTGGACTCTTGCAAGGAGGAAGGCCCCCAAATAGAAAACCTGATGTTTTTGATTCAATTTCATTTTGTGAAAGCATTTGAAAGGCTTATGGTTTCATTCCAATCTAGAATAAAAACAAATTTTGAAACCTCGAAAGGTGTCGCAAAACAGAATTGTCGCCCTCCGGCCAGCTCCACTTAGAACCCTACCTCCCTATTTTCCCGGACATGTCCGGCTTTTTGGGATTTCCCCCCGGACGGGGATTTGAGGCCCAAAAAGCCAGACATGTCCGGGAAAATCCGGACGTATGGTAACCCTAATAGTAGGTGCTGTTTCTCTGTTTAGGTCTGAGGCGTTGTGCTGTACCTTCAGCTGCCATCAGGAATAGAGAGATCAACACTGACTTTGGAGAGTATCGGGGCTGGCTCGAGGTTTTTTGCCGCCCCAAGCAAAAAAAAATTTGCCTGCTCCCCACCCCAGCCCTCAAGGGTTAACTCTCACACTCTACAAGGCAGCAGGAAAGGTGGGACGGCAGAAAGAGACAGAGACACACACCCTGGGTGTGAGAGAAGAATGAGCATTTCCCCTTTAAGTACTGACTCCAGGCTTAAGTACACTGCCTTGTTAATTAAATCAGCTTGCTGAGACCTGAGACTACTGCCTAGAAGCTCCCTCTGTAGTGTGTCCCCACTGCTCTATGGAAGATGGGGTAAGCAGGTTGCAGAAACAGGGGGGAAGGGGAGACACCCTGACATTAGCCCCCCTCTTTCCCCCTCCCCCGATACAGCAAGCAGGAGTCTCTGGGAGCAGCTCCAAGGCAGAGGGCAGGAGCAGCACATGGCAGTGGGGGGAGGGACAGCTACTGCACAGGGAACTTAGGGGAGGGGGGAGCTGATGGGGGGCTGCTGGTCCACCCTGGTTCCAACCACCCGCCAGCTATCTGCAACGGGCTGCTCTTCCTGCAAGCAGTGGACAAAACTGGCGGCTGCCAAACGACCTTAGTAGGGAGCATTTCACAACTTTAAATGAGCATGTTCCCTAACTGATCAGCAACTTAACATCGAAACAACGTTAACTGGGACAACTTTAAGTGAGGAGTTCCTGTACCATGTTGCACCAGGCCTCTTCTGGCTGCTCTTATAATTACTGTTAGCAGTAGTGTGTGTCAAACATTCAGTCATATTTACAAGATTCAAGATACTTGAATAATGTTTCTTAGAACATCCTGAGGATGATGAATTGAAAGTATGCATTATGTTATACAACCTTGAGTTCTTAATTAGCTTGCCATTTTCTGCAAGGGTCCAAGCACTTCTTAGCAGGTACTTAGCATCTTGCAGCCTCATGCCTTTGAGCATGATTCACTGAAGATCTGGAACATCTTCTCCAGTAGGGCCCTACCAAATTCACAGCCATGAAAAACGCATCACGGACCATGAACTATGGTCTTTTGTGTACTTTTACCCTATTCTATACAGATTTCATGGGGGAGACCAGTGTTTCTCAAATTGAGGGTCCTTACTTCTGTGCTACCTTCAGAGCTGGGCAGCCGGAGAGCAGTGCCTGTTGGCCAGGCACCCAGTTCTAAAGGCAGTGCCCCACATGCAACAGCGCAGAAGTAAGGGTGACAATACCATACCATGCCATCCTTACTTCTGTGCTGCTGCTGACAGTAGCTCTGCCTTCAAAGCTGGGCTCCCAGCGAGCAGCTGCCACTCTCCAGTCTCCCAGCTTGAAGGTGGCGCTGCCACCAGCAGCAGCTCAGTGGTAAGGGTAGCAGCACCGCAACCCCCTCTCCCCCCCTCCCCCCACACACAACACCTTTTTGGATCAGGACCCTACAATTACAACACTGTGACATTTCAGATTTAAACAGCTGAAATCATGAAATTTATGGTTTTTAAAATCCTATGACGGTAAAATTGACCAAAATGGACTGTAGTCCCTACCAATAATATTACATAGAGCAAGAATGACACCTGGTGGCCAATTGTGACCTTAAAGAGACACTGTCATATAGTTTAACATTTTCAGCCTAAACTACCATAAATTAAGGGGAAAGTTACTTGGATTCTAAACTATTGCAGGCTAAATACTTGGGTAAACTCAAGTTAAGGATGAGAGTCCCTTACAATAAATTTGTAGTAATTAAAAATAACAAGTATTAAAAATACAGGAAATTCAAAGTTAAGTTAAACGTAAATCACAACCCAACATTTAAAAATTTGGAAATGTATAATTAAGGCTCTCAAACAACCTCAATTCTGCCTCTTCAGTGACTCTAGCCTCTAATCTTTCTTCCTGGAAAATGTGCTGTTTTTAAGTCCTTCACATAAGAGTTAGCAAGATTAGGTCTCCATACTGAACTGGTGTTTTGATCAAGGGCTTTTTGTACTGGCTCTAGGACAATTTGTAAAAGCCAGTGTATTATCGGTTTAGTGAACAGACCACTGCTATCCCTTTGTAACTTTTTCCCCTTCGAGTGGTTATCCATATGCACAGTTTGCTGACGGTGTGCAACGTACCCCACTCACCCAGGTTCAGAGTCTCATGCACTTTGAGCGGCCTCATGTCCTGCACCGAGGGCATAAAAGGGTGGAGCAGGCCAGCCACCACTCAGTTCTTCTCATGCCTCCTGGCTTCAAGAAGAACATGGGCAGTGAGCAGTGCTAACAAAATAACTGGCTCTTTTCAAATTTGTGCATAGTATAGATAGGGATGGTTAGTTGTTGCCCATTGGCATTTTGGTTTTTTAACCAGAATAGTTATTTCTTTCTGGTGCCAGGATGGCTTCTTCTAAGTCCCCTGGATTTACATACTGCCCATCAAACAAGAGCACTATACCCTTTAATGTTTGGCATTTAAAATATTTATTTTGTCTGGGGGAATATCCCTGGAAAATGTTCTATTTGCAAGTCCTTCACTTGCAGGACCTGCAAATCTAGAGAAGCCCTGCTCCAGATGTACTTAATGGGTAAAGCAATGAGACTAGCTTCAGGCCCTGGGTCATAGAATCATAGAATATCAGGGTTGGAAGGGACCTCAGGTGGTCATCTAGTCCAACTCCCTGCTCAAAGCCCAACTTATGCTATCTTATGTCCGGACAAAGTGTCTTTAGGACACATCCTGTGTTCCTACTGACAGTTGTCACAGACTTCCATCTGAACTAGCAGATTCACCTGCCTATATTTTTCTCTGAACCACCCGCTTCTAAGGCTGCTGCTATGCTCTCTATGTTGCATGTCAGACGTGCTTTGGCATGTTAATTTGCAAAGGATGAAATCTTTTAGATCTTCATCCAGTTAGGTGCATAGATGACTGTGTGAGGGCCTGTTTAATAAGTGGTTAATATGGATTCTCCTGCTTCATTCAGCATTTATTCTACCAGAGCTTAGGCATCATCGCTGATATGTTTCTGTTGTGGAAATACGTAAAGCAGCTAGGCTGTTTGGGGAGGCACAGTCTTCCCTACCCGGCCCTCCATACAGTTTTGCACCCCGATGTGGCCCTCGGGCCAAAAAATTTGCCCACCCCTGCTTTAGGGGCAGAGGGACTTGCCTACTTTCAAATGTTAGGCTGTCTTTTATTTTGATCTTAACTCTGAATTACCTTGGTTTCTAATGCTTGATTTTGTTTGTTTTTAATAACTGCAGCATTATTATGAATTTAAAAAAACACTTACATGTACTGTCAACTTTACTCACAGATGTTAATGATTTGTTTGGTTTGGTTTCTGCCTGGGGATTTTCTTGATTATTTTTTTAAGACATTTTGAAATCTTTTCCATGCAAAGAAAGAAAGCTGGCAGAAAGTCCCCGGTGTTATGCAGAGAACAATGGGGGAGCTAAGTAACAGGGAACATTGTAGTGCTTAGAAGTACGATAGGGGTCTGTATTCCTCAGGTTCTGTTGTTACCAGGAAGACTGCAGGTTCTGGTGGAGCTTCTGAACTTTGCAGGCACTCTGAGTTGAGATTAGTGGAGAAACTCTGAGGGGCTACAGGAATTCCTGAGAACATGGGGAAGTCCAGCTGAATGTTTTGGCCTCTGCCAATTGCTGCAGCTCCACAATTTTCCTGTGCATTTGGTAGAACATTGTAGCTCATGCAAGTCATGGATTCCATGATTCTTCATATTTATCTTTAGCTTAACTCTTTTCCCATCCCCTTTGTGCCCCTCCATACACACTTAGATGAAAGAAGTTATGTTGCCGTGGAGAAAGGGACCTCCACATGTGTCTTCTGTAGATGTGATGGTTGTCACCTACCCTTTGCTGTCAGGGTTTTAATGGATGCATGCAGATTCTGCTGCCTACTTAAGAATGTTACACCCTATATACAGGATGCTGAAGATTATACCTTCAGATGAATGGGGGTTAAGAATTTCCCTCTGGAGAGGTACAGTAAGGGCTGTTCTTTGCTACCTCTGTGAGGAGCCCATCGAGAGACGGTCTTGGCTGGGAGTAGGTTGAGGCCAGGGACATTGAGCCAATCCAGTGTTATTACCATGTTTGTATACAGATGTTCAAGTAATTTAACAATGAGAACTTTTGACCTGTGACTAGGCCCTCTCCACTTCAGTGACTGATAGCAAATTGCAGAGGAAAGATTGATTGGTTGCTACTTCTGATGTCACAATGATGCTACTTATGAATCACCTGAGTTACTGAGCAAATTGCAGAGGAAAGATTGATTGGTTGCTACTTCTGATGTCACAATGATGCTACTTATAAATCACCTGAGTTACTGGCATAGCTCTGTCACCATAACCTCTAGGTGTGACTGTTAAGAGCTTTTCTTATTACAGTCTAGCTTCTTTAAATGAGTTGGAAATCTGATTGAATTATATTATATTATTAAATTATATTATTAAATATGGAATATATG
This sequence comes from Chrysemys picta bellii, assembly GCF_011386835.1. Taxonomy (NCBI): domain Eukaryota; kingdom Metazoa; phylum Chordata; order Testudines; family Emydidae; genus Chrysemys; species Chrysemys picta. Next base: position 6,259 of record NW_027053016.1, read on the forward strand.
AAGAGTCTGGGGTGGTCTGTCGGTGGAATATTCAAAGCCAAGAAAAAGGTGAGAGAACAAGTGGTGAATTTTATTAATATTGTGATTTTTTTTAATTGTTTTCTTTGGCAAAGTAAGAAACTATTTTATGCAGAAAATTAATGTCATCTAAAGTGTAACTCTGCTAAACTTGGAAAGTAGATTAATTTATTATACTGTGAAACAGGCATTTTGAGTTCCATTTTAAATGCCAATGTCAACCTGTTGGGTGAGAACCAAATCCACTTCAATTTAGGCTGAAACAATTTATTTTAGCCTTTATTATATATGTTTTCAGACAATGCTACTGTCACCTATGAATTACATAAACATGCAAAAAAAAGATAAGACAAGAAAAGGAAATGCTCAAGTTATCTTTCTTGGGGACAGGGTGACTCTTTTCAAATCTCTGCTATGCTTGGCTATTTTTCCTCTGTATCTTCTCCACTATTCTGTCAATCATCTATTTTTTTTAATCCTCTGTTCTGTAACTTTGCACAGACTCAGTATAGCAAGCTACCTCATCTGTGTCTTTATCCGTATATATTCCACTCTAACCCCCTAATTAAAAATCACAATAACTAACCCAAATTAATACATGTTTTGCTTATTCTGCTAAAACTTACTTATATCTATGGAGTTCCCAATGCATCTATTCCTTGCTGTCACGCTCACTGGCTCCATGCAGTTGTACTTACATTACAGCAATTTTTATTCTTTTTACTCATCTGTTTTTGTGGTCTTGAGTTTTTACTTGTTGGACGGGTGGAGGATGAGGGATTGTACCTGACTTCCTGAAAGCTAACAGCTCTCTTCTCTACCCTGCTCTCTGCTTGGTCAAGAACTTTATATCTGAGACATACAAACCAGTTTTCTGATTTACAGACTGTTTCAGCAAAATCTGATGATCTAAAGCAGCAGAAATACATACAAAAAGCAAAAATTCCTTCCTATTTTCTTATAGTCTTATATATAATAATTTCTCTAACATTACTTAGTACATATTTGACTAACACAATTCATTACACAGTTCTCCAACAAAGCTTAACTATGTATGTGCTTGCTCATGGTGGCTCCATAATTTACAGTAGAACTTCAGAGTTACGAACACCAGAGTTACAAACTGATCAGTCAACCACACAAATCTCATTTGGAACCAGAAGAACACAATTAGGCAGCAGCAGAGACACCCCCTTTCCCTCTCCCCCCCCCCCCCCCGCAAAAGGCAAATACAGTACTGTATTATGTTAAACTACTAAGAAATAAAGCAAAAGAAGCATTTTTTCACATCCCTTTAAAATTATATTCAAGTAAATTATTCATCTTCTATTTTAAAAGCATCCAACCATGAAGATGATTTAAATCTTAGCAGCAGTTCACTTTTTTATTACCTTTAAAAATAGTTACTTGTCTTAAAGAAAAGATTTCAGAAAATAAAAATGTGTTCTGTGGAGAGAAAAACAGTTATTCTGCTAGGACAGCTTTCTGTGTAAATTGGTTGCAAGTCTCCCTAACATGCTGTGAATACAATGAAACTGTAAGAGGCAAAGGAGCGGTGGTAGTATTGTGTTCTGAGAAAATGTATAGTAGTGTGCTTTGGACAACTTTCAGACTTTTATCAGCAGATTGTTTTCACAATAGAAATTACCCTGGGAATTTATTAAATGGGGTTTCAGTGTACTCTAGTTCTTTATAAACCACCAAAATTACAAGCAATATATTATTTTAATAAAATGACAGATAAACTGAAACACTTCTAATAGGAGAATTTCCTCTAAAAAGGAAATTCTTAGCATATTGATTTTCAGTTTAAAATTTCAGTCTAACCTACTTTAAACAAGGAAAATTCTTCTGTTCTTGCTGTTCAAAATAGTTCACTAATTTTTTTCAGTTGAATCAATGTGCTGATTCCCTGTAAATTGAAAGTTGCATTGAATTTATCTCTTGTGCCTAAACACTTCTAGTTTTTTTTAGTTTTTGCTGCTCATTTATTGAAACTTAGCACACACTTGTACTATAGCCAAGTGTAATCTGTTATCAGTTTGGGATGGGATACCTTTATGGGTGTTCACTAGGTCATGGAAGACTGTAAGCAGTTTTGGGGCAGAGACCATGACTTCCTCGTATGTATGTGGTCTTTTTTTGTTTTTGTTTTTTTAACAGTGCCTACTAAAGTGGGGTTTCAATCCTGATTGCGGGGGCGGGATTGCTATTGTAGTACAAATAATAAATATTCCCCTTCCATCACTGTGATTTATGATTAAACTTTTTATAGACTGAAATGATGGAGCAAACCATGGAAAGAGTACAGAAATGGCAAAGAGAAGTTGAAATTAATCGTCGCTCCTTAGAAGAGAAAAGAAAAGAACGGGAAAAGGTAAGACAAGACCCATTTTTTCACAAGTTTAAAGTTGCCTCCAGACTGCTGTTACCAGTTGTTCCTTGAGTATTTGTCCATGTAGATCCCACTCTAGGTGCATATGTGCCTCAGGCACGCAAGATTGGATTCTTCTTCTTTGAGTGCTTGCTCATGTCGATTCCATATTTGATGTGTGCGCGCCCCCTAGGGCTGGCTTTGGCAACCTCTGGAGCCCTGTGCTTATGCGCTGGTACATTGGACCCTGCTGGCCCCATGCCCTCTCAGTTCCTTCTTTCCACCAGTGACGGTTGTTGGAACGCTTCCTGTTTTCACAAGTCCGATAGTGGTTTCTCTAACTTTGGACTCTGAGTTTTTCTTGTATATCGTTACTGTAGTGTTAGCAGTTAGCATTTAGGAGCGGAATCCCATTAGGGACATAGCCCCAAGGACGGGGTATGGCCGGTCCCTGGGGTTTAAGCCATGGGCTGGGTGCAGCAAACCTAGGTCTATTAGTGACCTGAACACGAGCTGCCTTAAGTGCCTCAGAGAGGTACATATTAAAGAGAAGTGTAGGATCTACAAAAACTTCAGACCTTGCTCTCTTAAAGACAGGGATATCTGATTAAAAGCCATGTTGATGGAGGCTGCCCTGTGCCCTCCGTTGGAACCATGCCGCTGGAGATTGTTGTGCTCAAGTGTAGTTGGCTACAGCAACTACACTTCCCCAAGTGAGGGACCTTCCTGGGACCAAAGTATTGTCTTCCTGGACCTAATGATCTCCCCGCTGTCCCTGTTAGAGCCTTTATCACCTCTCTATCAAGACAGGATTTTTGGTGACTGTTATCTCTGCTCAAAGGATAAGCTAGCTTTAGGCGTTAATGGCAGGACCTCTTTTACTATATTTCACAAAGACAAGATGACTGTTCTTTGATCTCGCCCTAGGTTCTGATTCAGAGTGGTCTCCGGCTTTTGTTTGCATCAGGGCATAGACCCTCAGTGTTTCCCCCCAAACCTCATTTGACTCCTGGAGAGGCAAAACTTCATATGAGTGGTGTCTTTAGGGCACTTTTCTACCACCTCCATAGAACAAAGCCTTTCCATAACTGGCCTAGAACTTTTTTTGTAATATTTGGCACAGGTCTAGAGGGCTCATTGTTTCAACCCAGAGACTTTTGAAATGGATATTTGACTGCATAAAGATCTTCTGTGAACTAAATAAATTAGATCCAACTTCTCATATTATAGGGTTACCATATTTCAGCAAGCAAAAAAGAGGACGGGAGGAGCCCCGCCCTAGCCCCACCCCCATCCTGCCCTAGCCCCACCCCTACCCCTCCCACTTCCCGCCCCCCTCAGAACCCACAACCCTCTCCCCAGCTCCTTGTCCCCTGACTGCCCCCTCCTGGGACCCCTGCCCCTAACTGCCCCCCAGGACTCCACCCCCTACCTAAGCCTCCCTGCCTCTTGTCCCCTGACTGCCCCCTCTTGAGACCCCCCCCCAATCCTAACTGGCCTCCTAGGATCCTACCCTCTACCTGTACCCTGACTGCTCCAACCCTTATCCACACCCCCACCCCCAGACAGACCCCTGGGACTCCCACACCCCGTCCAACCACTCCCCACCCCCTGACAACCCCCCCAGAACTCCCGACCCATCTAAACCCCTCTGCTCTCAGTCCCATTGACTGCTCCGATTCCTCTCCCCACTCCTGCCCCCTGACAGCCCCCCCAGAACTCCCAACTCCCCCCTCGCTCCTTGTCCCCTGACTGCCCCCTACTGGGATCCCTGCTCCTAACTGCCCTCCAGAACCCCACCCCTTACCTAAGCCTCCCTGTTCCTTATCCCCTAACTGCCCCTTCCTAAGACCCCCCCCAACTGCCCTCCCAGGACCCTACCCGCTACCTGCCCAAAACCTTATCCATACTCCCCCCAGAAAGCTCCCCCCGAACTCCCAACCCCCCATCTCTTGACAGCCCCATCCAAAACCTCCCTGCCCCTTCTCCGATCCCCTGGCCCCCTTGTTGTTGGCCTTCGCCTAACGTCTCTGTGAGCTTGCTCAGGAACGCCCGGAGCCGTTCGTCCCGGCAGGCTGGCTGGCAGGGGAGGAGGAGCGGGGGCAGAGCTCCAGACTGCCGGAGGCGATCTGCGAATGCAGAGAGGGAGGGAGGGAGGGAGTGATCTCTGCTGCAGGGGGGAGGAGGAGGGGCTCTCTCTGGCTGTCGGAGCCCCATGTAAGTGGCACCATCCAGCCGGCTACCCTGTTAACCGCGCACGCTTGCATGGGGTGGGGGAAGTCCGGACATTTACAAATTCCCCCCAGACGCTATTTTTAGCTCAAAAATCCGGACATGTCCGGGGGAATCCGGATGAATGGTAGCCCTATCATATTAAAGCAAACTATACTAGGCCCCAAGTGACATGGGCATGCTTGAGGAAGGTTCCTATGTCAGAAATTTGGTAAGGAGCCAGTTGGAGCTCATTGCATACTTTTACTCAGCACTACTCGCTAGTTGCAACTACTAGATCTGATGCCCAGTTTGTTAGGGCAGTCCTGCAGTCTTTATGTAAATTAGACTCTTGACATCCCCCTCCATAGGGAGATAACTGTTAGTCACCTAAAGTGAGATCCATGTTAACAGATAGTGGGAGACTTACCTTACAGTAATTCTGGTTCTTCTGGCTGTTCTGCCCACATGGACCCCACGACCAGTCCTCTTTCTCTACTATTGTGAAATCCACTAGTTTTGGGATTCTGTATTGGCAAAGAAACTGAGAAGTGGCTGGGCCTGCCTTGCCCGCAGGTGTTATGTGTGTGTGAGGGGGGTGCGTGTGTGTGTGCGTGCATATTAAGATACCTGCTGATGCTACACTGTGCACTGTCAACCCAAAAGAACCCAGTCTCATGCACATGGGGCACGTGCACACCTAGAGCAGGATCCATGTAGCCAAAACATCTCAAAAGAAGCCAGTTAGTGTAAGGAAAATAACTTTTTTGTAACATGATATTCTGATTTTGCCACTAAGGGGCAAATTTTAGTACCTCGTATTCAAATTGAGGGAAAGTTAGTGGGAAAATATTTTAAGTATCTCCACTCTGACCTTCCCTCTTTCATTTTTTTCTCCTTTGTCACACTCTCCCTTGCTACTTTTATTTGGATTTTTTCTTTTCTTTTAGTTTGGCAGCTGGATGGATCTGCATTTGTTAGTGAAACAATTTATTGGCCTACCACGAATTAAATTGACTAAAGCCATGTTTCCTACCTGTTGATAATAGTAGTCTGGTGGTTATAACTTGGTAAGAGGAAGTGAATCCGTAGTTCTTCAAGGTAGGCTGGGCAGGCAGGCTACCAATTTGTTCACCTCTAATTTATAGTTAGACGATAAAAAAATCAGAAAAAAGCGTGAACATTTTGCTAGTAATTGGCTCACTTATTCCTGAGTGTGACCCTCCCCACCTGCCTTCTTCTGCTCCTGGCAGGCCAGCCCAGGGTAGGAGTGGGCCTTTGGAAAGGGTATGAGGGCAGAGAGGCTGGGGATAAGTGGGGGAGACATAAAGATTTGGGGAAATGGATCACTGGGATCCAAGAGGGTTGGGGACTTGATAGGATGGGTCTCTGGCTGGCAATGAGAGTGGGAACAGGCTGTGGGGGTACTTGAGGACATGGGATGGAGCAGGTGTCTTGCTGGAGGATAGGAGGGTGCTTAGGAGAAAGCAGAGGGGAAGCACTAGCACTTCACTACCTTCTCCATCTGACAAACCTGCTATGATTTGTTAGAGGGGAGTCCTGCAACTGCTGCCAAGAGAAGTTTGGCAGAGAGGTTTGTTGCCAGGAGACGCCACTAGTGCTTTCCCTTCCCTATCTTCCTCCACTTTCTGCTCCCCCACTTAGCTCTTTCTTTTCCTTACCAACCTCAACACCCTCTACTAAAAGTCCTATGCCCCTCATAGCCCTATTCCCCAACATAAATTCCCTCTCAAATTCATGTAGAGCCCCAACCATAAGGACCGTGGGGCTGGGAAGAAGCCTCAAAAACTAATTATACCTGGATGGATATCTACTTTGCATCTCCTAAAGATTGCAGGAGATGGGCTAGATTCCTAAGGATCTTCGGAGGTGTGCATTAGTGAAGTTCTGCTCCCCCAGAACTGAGGCGGGAGGAGTGAATGCCCCTCTACCAAACTTCTGTTGCTACTCAGTCTTATGTTAAGTCAAATTGAAAAAAACTAAGGCAGTTTCCTCACAAAAAACATTTTTACAGCAGTAAGTTAAACATGTAATCATAGCAAAGAAGGGAATTTTTTCCCCCAAAGGATCATGATTATTGGGGATTAGTCTGGTTGCTTAGTTGTAATGCTCAATGTTGTTATGGAGATCTACTTTTGAATTGATACATAAGCTTCATTCCATTATTTGCTAGTATTTTTTTGATCCACCTGTGTTGGTGTAACAGATTCAGTAGGCTACTCTGATTGGCCACACTGAGTCCTGGCCATTAGTGGCCATAACCGAATTTAGGCTTTACTTAAAAATGGTTTTTAAACTCTTTTTGCTTCTGTAAGAGAGGGCTTTAGTGTAATTAGTAACTATTTACAGAGACTATTTACTGTCCCTCCCCCATGTTTTCCAGTGTTAATAGTTCTAGTAACTTGACTAGAAACATGTAACAGGAGTGTGTTTCTCCCTCCGCCCTCCCCCTCCCCCATCTTCTACATTTCTAGGAAGTATTACGTCAGCTCCGTGCCTTACAGACAGTGGCCCAGCAGTGCAAGGAGATGAAACTCAACCAGGACTTGCAGCAAGCCAAGAACGATTACAATGGTCTACGGGCAGAACTTGACAACGTAGGATTTTTAATATCTGAACTATTCAAATGGAAGTGGTGATGCTGAGTTTTTATTTTATGTAAAATTTTAACTGTCCTCTTTTTTGTGTTTAAAGATCTATACATGACTAATATTTAAGTGCAACTAAATACATCACAGGTCAGAGCAAGCTGCGCTATGTTCCTGTCACAGGGTGAGCTGGTCCATTCAAAGACTGGGGCACAGCTGCACTTTTTCTCAGGTTTAGCCCATCTCCCTGTATGATGGGAATGAATACAAGGGTCATGTGACAGAAGCATGCATCTAAACAGGCCTGCTGGTTTAGATGCATGGCAGCCTGTAGTCATTCAAGAGAGAGACCCCCCCACCACGCCCCAAAAGTTCAGAGAGACACACTCTCTCTCCTTAGTTCCCAGGCAGAGAGCCTGTGAAGAGGACAAGTGACAATTTTCCAGAACTCTAAGGCAGAAGACTTTGGGGGGAAGAGATTTACAAGGAACTGGAAACTGTGCAGGGATAAGCCTCCATTGATGGACCTGCAGGATGCAGAAATCCCAGCTAAGAGAGGGGCTGGACTGCAGGGATGGGCATGTTCTGATAAAAACCTGGAAAAACTTGAGGCATTATAAACGGAAAGGAATAATTGAGGCTGGTAAGGGTATGTTTGAGTGTTGTGTTATGATAATAAACCAAACTGGAAGAGAGCACTACTGTAAAATCGCCACATGTGATAGCTGGTTTGATGCAAGATTGAAGGTAAACTGAGGTAGCAGATGGGCCCAAAGGCAGTTTGGGGGTAATGCCCTGGAACCCTTCCCTTTAGACTTGTTCGGATTTGAGCACTGCTTCTTTTCTACCCACACTCTCTAATAGAAAACTGCTTTTTTATTTTTGATACACATGGTCTACACTGACTTAATACAGAGGTTCTAAATTTGTCCACGATAGCTGTCCGGCATAGCTATGTGAGCACATTAATCAAACATTTTCTACAGAGGAGAAAATATTAACCACTACACATACTCTTCTTTCCATGTTTACTCTTGAAACACTCGCTTCATACTGAAACTTGGATGTCTAAAGGTTTTTATCCAGAAAAGCGTACTCCTTTCTAGAATGGAACTAAATTATTTCATTCTCATTTTTTTCTCTCTTGATGTTGGTAATAAATTTACTTCCTTTTTAATTTGGAGTACTATAGAGCTCTTATGACAGATATAAAACAGATTTAAAAGGTTGAAAACCAGGTAGAATTTGGTGGTGTCACAGTTATGGTCTCGTTAACTTCCTGGTTTAGATAGCGATATAAAGTCAGGTGATAAATTTAAGATTGAGCATAGCACTACACTAATTTCCCTTATCCCCAAAGAATGTAGTTCTGGAGACAGAGGTGCAAGCTGAATGTCTTTGTTGGTCCATAAATACAGGGAATTAAGGTGTACAAATACTGGTTTTTAAGAACATGTAACCTATTCCTTGAATATATAGTAAGTGGGAAAGGTAGAGTAATTTGTCAATCTCTTGATATTTGTGTGAGAGAAATAAAGCATCTGACTTGCTGTACCCAAACAAAAAGTGAGAACTGTGTTTTTCTCCGACATTTGGATTGTATAGAACTGAGTCTAGTTTGGTATTGATCCTTTCTGTTTGTTGGCTGTTCAATGGCATATTTGGTGATAGCTGATCATCAGTCCAACACCTAAACGTTACCTCTCAAATGAGCAGTTGAGGACTGAGTGGGAATGGGGAAGCATCTTCTAAATCTAATAGGTGCTTGCTTTGACAAAATATGTTACGTTAAAAAAAATTGAGAGCAAGTGTTAAATCTGCTGCCCTTATGATTGAACTTAAAAGAAAGCTCTGGTTAGGATTCCCAATGATTAACAGACTGTACTATAAATATTGCTTAAATTATGAATATATTTATACATTACAACTATATACTTGAAAATGTGCCTGAAAATATTTTTCATATCCTTGCCCAGTCTTGAGTTAAAGATTTGTGTTACCTTAACATGTACTGTTTTTGGTATGATACAGAATCTAGAACCCGGGACTGGACAGTGAAAGGAGGATGGATTTTTCAGATATCTGGCCTATTTTTAATTGTACTTTTTTTAAAGCCATCATGCTGAGTTTCAAGGATTAGGGCCAAATTCTGCTCTTAGTTATACAACGCAGAAGTCAACAGTTACTCCAAAGTTCTTTCTGTAAGAGGAAGCAGAACATAGCTTATTCTTTTTCCTTTGTTTTATAACGTATCTTTGGAGCTCATCATTTCAAGGGACATCAGGAATTTTTAATTTTTTTAAATAGATTAAATATGACTACAAATAAAATGTGATGTGTTTTCCTCATAGGCAATAGCAGTGAAACATCATTTTGAAAACAACTCCAATGAGCTTACAAAGAGGCTGTGCAGAGCAGAAGAGGCTTTACTGGCAAGCCAGTCAAAGCAAAATGAGTTGAGGAGAAACTTTGAGGTAAAGAAATCAGAGGGGCAACTGGAATAATTAACAATTTAAACTGGAAATCAGTAAGAACTGGTGCCATTTAGGCCTTACTGACTCACAGGGGAACTCTGCAAGCTGTGTGTTGGAGAATAGTGTATTTCCACCAGGAGTTGTGTTTCGATACTGTCTTAATCTGGCTGTCCTTTTTTGGACCATCTTGAGACTGTGACAATGTTCCTCCTCTGCCTTGGTGAGCCCTGCGCTTATTGGCGGATTTGCTCACCTCAGAGATTCAGGGCAGCCCTCAGTTTGGACACTTTTGTGGCTCAAACCTGCCGTTCATTCAGCTAACCTCATCACTGGCCAGCATGGGGAAAAGGAAGGAGAACAATCCCCACAGTCTCTCCTGACCCACCTTGGGTCAGGGGGACAGGCCAGGGACCTTCCCCTCTGGTGGGACTCACAGTCCAAGTCAACTCCTCTTAGGGTGACCAGATGTCCCGATTTTATAGGGACAGTCCCGATTTTTGGGTCTTTTTCTTATATAGGCTCCTATTACCCCCCACCCCCTGTCCCGATTTTTGACACTTGGTGTCTGGTCACCCTGACTCCTCTTATATCCAATAGGGGGAAGGGAGAGGGGGGAACCTGGGCCTGCCCTTTACTCTGGGTTTCAGCCCAGGGCCCTGTGGATCGCAGCTGTCTACAGAGTTTCATGTAACACCTGTGTGACAGCTACAACTCCCTGCGCTACTTCCCCATAGCCTCCTCCCAACACCTTCTTTATCCTCACTACAGGACTTTCCTCCTGATTCCAGATAGCGTTTGTACTCCTCGGTCTTCCAACAGCACGCCCTCTCACTCTCAGCTCCTTGCGCACCCTTCACTGACTGAAGTGAGGTCCTTTTTAAACCAGGTGCCCTGATTAGCCTGCCTATCTTAATTGATTCTAGCAGCTTCTTAATTGGCTCCAGGTGTCCTAATTAGCCTGCCTGCCTTAATTGGTTTCAGAAAATTCCTGATTTTTCTGAAACTGCCCCGTTATCTTACCCAGGGAAAAGGGACCTGCTTAATCTGGGGCTAATATATCTGCCTTCTCTCACTCTCCTGTAGCGGGCCCCTGCCCTGTGGACCCAACCGGCCTCCCCGCCCTTTCACCGTAAGCCGGCTATACGACTTGAAGCTGGTTCGTTTCCAGACTGCGCCAAGGAAACATCTATACATGCTCGTGCTCCACACCCTGCACTTCCTCACTCTCGCGTCACACCCCGACACAAAGTGGCGGGACCTCCTGCCACTTCTAGAGGGTGAGGAGCCCCGGTGGCCAGCCTATACTCCACCCTGCTCCCAAGGCCTGACGGGGATGTCAGTTGGCAGCTCCTTCATGGGGCCGTGACCACGGGCATGTACTTGGCGCGGTTCACCCCCGTCCCGGGACACCTGCCTCTTCTGCGGCGTGAGGGAGACCCTGGCGCACGTTTACCTGGAGTACGCCAGGCTGCAGCCCCTATTCCGGGTCCTCACAGATATCCTGTTGCGTTTCTGGCTGCACTTTTCCCCTCACCTCCTTATTTATGCACTCTCTATCCGTGGCCCCACAAAGTCATGGGACCTCCTGGTCAACCTCCTCTTGGTCCTGGCTAAAATGGCCATCTATAAAACCAGGGAGAGGAGGTTGGTGGATGGAGTCTCCTGTGACTGTGGGGCCTCTTTCTGATCCTCCGTCCATTCATGCATCTGGGCAGAGTTTCTCTGGGCGGCGTCCACTGACTCCCTTGACGCCTTCGAGGAGCAGTGGGCGCTGTCTGTGGTTCTCTTCTCAGTGTCCCATTCAGGTTCCCTTCGGACCCTTTGACCGCACTCCTGTCCCTGTTATTTCATTAGTTGTCCCCCAAAATCACTTGGTTTCCAGGTCTTGTGGATCCCCCGCTAAGGCTGGGGGGATCTTTTAGCAGTGGGCGGGCTTTGGCCCGCCCACTTCCTGGATCCCAATAGGATCACTCTCCTGTAGCCCTCTGGCCCGACCCTGTCACAAGACCTATAGAAGTGATACAAAATAAGGCCCTGATCTTGCAGTTTTTGCAATTGATTCCATGTGGACTGACCCCAGGCACAAAATTGGTTGTATGGTCAGGGTTTCAAAAAATTATTTTGCACCAGCTATACTACAGATAGGGTTACAGTTCATATGGAATTATTTGTCTAATCTAATTATGTCGTATGGTTCAAAAGACTCTTTGTTTAGTTCTAAAAATAAAATATATTTAATATCGGGTTGAGTTCATTTGATAATTCTAGAATCATTAGCTGCTTCCTAAGTATAAGTGTGTTTGGCCTAATTCCAAGATTTCGTGGAGGAATGGGTACTTTTTTGGTCACACAATCAATTTAAAGCAAGAGAAAATCCCCAAAATGATTTGTACATTTTTACTTTTTCAAGCACTATAGACTAGCATTATCATCAAAATTCTAACTATGAAGCCAGATCCTGACCTGGAATATATCAGCATAGCTCCATTGAAATCAATAAAGTTATTCCAATTTACACGAAAAGGATTTGGCTGTAAATTTTGATTTAAAAAAAAACCTTGATTGTAGATTAAAAGATTTTCCTTTTAATTTGGAATTAGAAGGAAAATGAAAGGGAAGAGAAGTCAGAATAGTCATAGAAGCAACAGCCGAGATATTTTTTTTAAGTTCTTATATTGTGCCAATTGCTGGTGTATCTGAATGCTTTCCAGAGTTAAGAATAATTAAGGTGACTAGCATCTGTTATTTGAGGTTTCTATTTCTCCCATATCCCCCAGAGCAGTGGTTTTCAACCTCTGGTCCACAGACCCCTGGGAGTTTGCAGACTGTCTAAGGGGTCCTCGAAAGGTTGTCCTTACAACGGAACAGTGGTTTTCAACCCGTGGTCTGTGGGGATCCACAGACTATGTCTAAGATTTCCAAAGAGGTCTGCGCCTCCATTTGAAATTTTCTAGGGTCCGCAAATGGAAAAGAGGTTGAAAGCCATTGTCCCAGAAGGTAAAGGGTTTGTGTGTGGGGTGGGGTGGGGTGGGGGGAGTGTAAATATGAAAAATGGTGATGTTAGTTGTCATTCTAAGTTTTTGCAGGAGTGAATTTCATAGTATTGGGCCAGCTCCTGAAAAAGCCCTGTCTCCTGCATATGCTAGTTTTACTTCTGATGTGTAGACAGTTGTTCCCGAGAAACACAGCTACTGAAGTCTGAGAGAGTAAGATGGAATTTTGGGCCCATGTTCTTTATAACTTCAAAAATAAAGACAGATTTGATTGAGTGTTCTGTTGGGGAATCAGCGGAGTGAGTGAAACATAGGACTGATGTACTCAAGTGAACCTGTATTACTGAGGAGGTGTGCTGCTGTGTTCTGTAACTGTTGCAGATTTTTCAGGACAGATGCATTCGAGTCTAAATACATTGGATTTCGATTATTCAAGCAAGAGTTAATGATGGCCTATGTGATTCACAACTGTGTATTTTAGAATGATTGATGATAGTGTGTGTGTGTGTGTGTGTGTGTGTTTCTCGATATAACAGTTGGATATTTTGGACTAGGAGGTTGTGAAACAAAAGGAAAATAACTAGAAGCAGCAACGGTTTTATTCATGTTCTTTGGGTGACTTGTTTAAATAGCTGAAAATACAGACCTGCTGTGCCAGCAAGGATTTAGGTTGTTTTCCATCCAGACCCTCCCTTTTCTTGAATTTGGCTTCTGTGCACTGATGCCCATCTGCTAGTAGTAAGTAGATGAATAAATGATGGCTTGCTTCCAAGAGAGTCCCACCAGAGCCATGCCATCTGTTACCCAGCAATGCAGGAGTTTGGGTGGAAGGAGTTAGTTTCTTAGAAATCACTTTTATTTTAAGTTCCCAGGTAGGACATAGTTGTACGGGGTATTCTAACTTTTCTTAACTTATTTGGAAAAAAGATGCTTCGAAAATTTTCTATCCCGAACCCCCAGGTATTACTGAGTAATAATACTTTGCATCTAATGCTATCTTGCTAACAAGAGCAACTTCATATATTTGAATCATCCACACAGAGATGGGTGGTCTGAGAACAGGAGCTGGAACTGGAAACTTCTCCTGTGTTCTGATACTGGCAGTGAAATTGACTCCCCTCTGTGGCTTTGGGCAAGTCACTTAACTTCACTGACTCAGTTTTTGTGGGCTAGATTCTATCCTGTGTCAAGATCTGCTATGGGCAGGCAACAGAGAACTGGTTGCAGCTCCCTGGTTCCATTTCCTGAGCCAGCTAAGTACTGCTGTGATCTGTGCCAGCTGGGAGACGTCCCAAAAGGATTGTCTGCCCTCTGAGGATTGCCAAGAGTGCAGTTTGTGTTCCTAACCACTGTAAGTGCTTAGAAACCAAGGCCCAACTTTCCAGAGTCTTCATGGGACTCAGAGGGGTAGTATGCCACATCACACTACTCTCAGTTTATTGACTTAATCGACTGTTTTGTAACTAATGTTTTGTTGTAGGAAATGAAGAAGGAAAAAAACCTTCTTTGCTGCCAGTCTGATGAAAAAACACAAAAAATCCATCAGCTGGAAGAAGCACTTAAAATAGCCCAACACCTTCTAACAGAGACCCGGAAGAATGCTGAAGAGATGAAAAGTGAGTGACACATTTCTACCTATTTAAATCCCGTTACAAACTATTACTTCAGTGTGGGAGATCTGTAAACTTCATTATAAATGGTGATTTGAAGCATCCCCAAGAAATAATAAGTTCCCACTGTGTGATATAGTTCAATTAACTTTCAGCTAATACACGCAATTCTCTTTCCAAACTGAGATGGAACTTCTTTATACAAATATACTAACTCATAAAATTATATGGTTTTAAAGCGATTTAAAATGAGGAATAAATATGTCCCAAACAAAACTATATGGTCAGCAAATTAAATACTACAATGTGCTCCTGTGTTTTAAAATCCCAAGCAAACAAATATACCTCAAACTATTATCCTTTAGCTTGTATATGGACTCCATCAAGCTAAAACGTGATGAAATGTTACCCGCCGAGCCCTAATTTGACTTTTCCCTACATTTGTCTATCTGGTTGGGAAAATGCATTTTGCAGACTGAGGTTTGAGAGAACAGGTAATTCTGCTAAATAGCCATTGTAAAGAAGGAGACTGCTCCCACTTATCGCTGTAGAAGTCTAACCTCACTTAATGAGATTTCAAAATTAAATTTATGGACCTAGTCCTGCTCCTATTTTAATCAGTATTTCTGCACTCTCCAATCCATGAGGCCATCCAAATAACTGCTTTGCGTTTTGATCTTATTCTTGGCAAGTGGCAGCACTTTCGGCTAGCTAAGAAAATGTAATGCCTTCTAAGCCCATTTTCTTGCTTTCGCTATCTTTTATCTGTGGTTCTTAAGGTGTCAAATGGGAGCATTCTCTCAGTTTTCTGGAGGGAATAATTATGAACAAAAAAATAAGTCAGAAGATGTTTGTGCTGTAGCTCTTCACTGCAGCCAACAATAACTTGTCCTAATTGAAACATAACTGAATGTTGGTGTCCAGAGTCCTAGACTGTCACTCTTAACCCCCGGACGGTTCTTCCTCTCTAAGAAGTCTCTGATTATCCTCTCTAGTTATACCTTTTCCCCCTTGTAAGGCTGTGGGACTCACCCCTGCGGCGCCCCCTTCTGGTCATCCAGGGACTTAGCTCATTTCTAGCCAGAGCACCCTCTGATGGTCACCATCCTGCTCGACATTAGCCCCCGTGTCCCTCCCAGACCCTGGTGTCCTCCCCTGTCAGGGTCCTGCTCACAACAGTAACCCACTCTCTGGGGATTCCCACCCAGGGGAATCCCCACCCCCTATCCTCCACCTTGCCTCAGTGGCTACTGCCAGTCACCATCTAGCCCTGTTTTACTAGGACCGACTGCAGTCTGTAATGGCCACTCATAATTGGCAGGGGACTTTGGACCTGCTGCCTTTCCCTACAACTCAGTACCACTCTGGGCCTTGGACAAGGCCCTGCAACCTGGGGAGTTGTCAGCCTGGAGCTCCCCAGCTCCTCTGGCCTTTCCCTAGCCCTGCTTCACTCCAGTACCCTTAGCTTCCCAAACAGCTAGGTCCCTCTCCCTTCAGAGCTAGAGGAAGATTGACTGAGTGTTTGGCTCACAGCCCTTTTATAAGGGCCAGCTGTGGCCTGATGGGAGCGTGGCCCAGCTGTAGCTGCCTCCCCAATCAGCCCAGGCTTGCTGCTTTCCCCAGCCACAGCCCTCTGCAGGGTTGTTCCAACCCCTTCAGGGCTAGAGCGGGCAACCGCCCCGCTACACTCCCCTTTGAATTACCACCCTAAATAATCCTTCTCCATCCTATGTGTTGACATAGTTCAAATATCTGTTGATTGCTATCATTTCCCTTCACCTCTCTCTACCCCTCTTTCTCACCAAGTTCTGGGTCTTGGAGACATTGAATATTCCTTGTCCTGTAGGAAGGGAATGCGTAGTCTTGTTTTATATGATAAGTTGGTGTTATTCAATAGAATTCTCTTTGCAATACAGGAAATCTCTTCTATTGTCTGTCTCTCTTAATTTTACTCCATACATCAGTCCATCAAACACCTTGATCATTTTTATATATTCTGGATTTTGAAGACAGGAAAATGGACAAATAGGGCACCAAAATTCTTTATCTAGCCATTGATACTGTTACCTGTCAACCATGAGTTTCAGAGTACAAGCCATCAGACCTCAGTGAAGATGGGCTGTAGAAACAGAGTTACAATTGTGAAGCATAGAGCGATTTGACTAGCAGTATGTTCTTTCTGCAAAACTGAATTCTGGCAATGCTATACAATTTCATGGTTTGGGAATAAAGGCAGTTTTAGAACACATACGTAATTATATTCTGAAATACTAAGAAAATTTATTGCTAGGTGAAAAATTGAAAATTGTCAATATTGCCATTTTATAGTGTTACCCATAAAAGCTAATATTGCATATTAGACATTGTTTGCTTTCACAAATTAACCACTTAATTTTTTTTATTACTATAGATAAGAGTTTGTCTCAGAAAATAGAACTGGAAGCACAAGAAGCCGAGCTTCAGCATTTAAAAAACAACAATAAATTGCTCCAGGATTCAGTCCAGGAGCTACAACTTGAAAATGGAACCCTTAAGAAGGCTTTAGAAGAAGAAAAAGTAGACTTACTAGAAACAAACATAAGTTTTTCAGATAGTTTAATAAGGCATTTCATACTTAAGCTTTTAAGAGCCAAATATTTATTTGTGTCCTTTTTAATATCTAGTCTCTATTCTAATATAACATTTGCTATAACTTCTCCATTAGTAGCATGGAAATCTCATTAAATCTGTTACCTTATAAACTTGTGGCTATCAAAGATACAGGAGGTCTTTAGCGGGACACCTGAAAACATGATAAAATATGCACGTTTTGTCTATTCTGTGGC
Source organism: Chrysemys picta bellii (assembly GCF_011386835.1). Lineage (NCBI taxonomy): Eukaryota > Metazoa > Chordata > Testudines > Emydidae > Chrysemys > Chrysemys picta. The sequence goes on from NW_027053016.1 coordinate 23,373, forward strand.
CCAGCTTTTCTCCTCATTTGGAACAAAGAGGTGATTCCTCTCACCCGTAGAACTGGGAGGTGGACCAGTGTTGTTGCTGAAGGCTCCAGGACTAAGCTCCATCCTTCACCTCAGGCCACCAGAAATTGTGTCCACCAGCAGAACGAGTTGGCGGTTCAGTTTCTCCCAACAACTTTGTTTTATCATGAATTTTTGTTCATTTTTCTGCTACATTGATTTCATTTCAACTTCTTGCTCCTCTTTGTCTCTCCTCAAGTAAGTTCTCTGGAGACGCAAACACAGCACTTCTCAGTAACTCCCTTTGACCACTAGTGCAGTGGTAGAAAAGCCCAGCAAAATCAAGCTAAGTCCAAGTAGGTCAGTGGGCAGCTTTTTAGGGGTCTTAGAGGGTAACCTACGTCTTGCTGCTACAAGCCACCAACCCTTGCTATGTGAGGGGATGGGGCTTTGTTGGACCAGCGCATTACACACCCATTTGAAGCCCTGACTCCATTGTGAGAAGGAGCGTGAGGATTCTCAAGGAGATGAGAACCCCACATAGTCTGCACAGGAATAACACTTGGAAACTCCATATGCTCTGGGCCCCAAAAAGACAAATGGAATTGTCCCCTTAGTAAGGAAGTAATATGTATAATTAATGAGCAGGAAGTATAAACATCAGGCTTTAAATCTTTTCTCTTGCCTTCCCATCCTTAGGATGTGTTTGCTGGGGTCTTCTCCTATATGGGAGTCTCCTGGAGTGCTCTGTATCAGACTCACTGCCCCCTCCCACCCTGGAGTATATCTGGGTGTGCAGAGACACGTGTTACTTCTGCGAAGCCCTGTCTCAGGTGGCAGGGTAATGTAAATTGTTCATCTCTGCTTTTCAACCTGGGATCCTCTTTCAACCAGGGAAGGGGGCCCAAATTTGAGGTCACAATGGAGTGGGAATTGTCCCTGTCGGTTTATCAGGTCAAGGACCCAGGCTTTACCAGGGAAAGGTGTTTGGAGTCTCCTCCCCTTCTCCATAGGCTTGCTCAGCGTTGAAGGATTAAAGAGCACTTTAGACAGTGTGTGCCCAGAACAGAGGCACATAAGAATTCCATTCCTTATGTAGCTGCACCATCAGGGGATTACAGAGGCATCAAGGAGAAATCCCTTCCCATGTTCAAAATGGCTCCTGCTTTACTGGGTAAAAACCCCCAAGTGGTACTAATTCTCTTCGGAAGGGTGTAGACAGACACCCTTTCAGGCACCTGGAGCCATCTAGCAAGCTATTTCAACAATCAGCATTTGTCTCAGTACCCCTACTTAGTTGAGAGATGCCCAGAGCAGGGTGATTAGCGTGCTACCTCACTTCTGTAAACAATCGGGGGAAGTACCCCATGTACACAACCACACAAAAAAGAAATCCCAAACCCACATGACTCTCCCATCACCGGAGGCCAGTGTCTTGAAAAAAAACCCAATACTAATAAACTGTCTAGTTTCTCATGCTTTCCTCCTTTGAGATCATCATTTCTGGTTAAAACTAGATGTTAAACTAAAATGTAAGGAAAATTTGAAAGTTTGGGGAACCTAAGTGCAGCAGTAGTCCTACCAGAGAGAGACATCGCCATGCCTCCACTTATGGTGCAAAGGAAACAATACCTTACTTGCCAGGGTCTGTACTTCAAAATTAGACCGTGTTTAAACATGTCTTTTCACTCTGCCCCTAAGATTAACCATAACTGACTGATGTGATATTAAACATAACAATGCAGTGTCTACACTGCATGTTGTAACATCATGTTAATGAACACATTAATTAATACCTTGTGAAACTTCCCACTGTAGACGTGCCCCTATTGTCTTTAAACTGCTTCTGCTACCTCATTATGTCACACGCAACTTGTGAGAGCATATCAGTTCTGATGTATGCAGAATTTCCATCTAAATTATTAATTAAGTGATTCTTCTTATGACAGCACTATTTTTGCTAATAATTTAGAGAGGCGTTTTTAGTTTTTAAACCTGTCCATCTAGGTGAATTTCTTCTTATCAATTCCCTCTGCATTTTCTAGCCTGCAGTCTTTTTCTATTTCCATTTGTGGCGAATGACGGACTGTAGTTCTGTGCTCTCGCTTCAGAAATAAACACATGAAAAAACACAGTGTGGAGCCTGTATTGTGGCAAGCAGGCACTGAGTTACAGTGCTCACTCCATGCCCAGCTAATGGAGCACTGTGCTTGATATTTACATTATCCTGAAGTGTGTTTTATAAGGCTGCCAGTTATCCACCATCCGTTTATTTTGGCATTCCAATGCACATAGGGTGGACAAACCTGCCTGGACCACATGCTTTTCAGCTGGGTTTTGTCATTTGGTTGTTTTGAATATTCTATTTAGATTATTATTTCTCTATCAAGGAAATCTACACACATGTAGCTTTCCAAGAAACATGACTTTAATGTTTCTCTGTTGGAATTAGAAGCTGCTATAATTCAATTGTATATTACTAAGTGAATCTACTATACAAATGCATATTACAACTTTTGTCTGGTTTTTTAGTTGCACTGAACTTTTAATGACAGGTGAGATGCCATTAGTGAGAGTATAATGCTTATACAGAAGAATGAAGTTTCCTATTAGCAACTACAAACAATTTTTTATTTTATAGTTGGACAATCTGAAATCTAGAATTCAACCAAAGAAGCAAAATGGATTTGCTCGCACTAAAATGAAGACGTGGATGAAATCCTGTAAGCAGCTAGAGAAGGAAAAAAAAATGTTGCAGAAACAAATTGCTGAACATGGTGCTCCGTTAAAGGAGCAAAAGACAAGTATGGGGTAGTTTAAGAAGGAAATGCTCTACTAGAATGTTGTTATAAGGCTGCAAATCATTCATGGAAGTCACGGTTTCCGTGACTTCTGTGAATTTTGCAGTGCTGGTGCAGCTGATCCCAGGACCACCCCATCAGCTGGGGAAGCCCAGGAGCCAGTCGCACTGGCCGTTGCTCCGGCAGCACTAGGCATGGTCCCTGGTGCTGCCCTGGAGCAGGAGTCTGGGACTAGTGGCAGTGGGATCCTGGGCATCCCCCCAGCAACAGTGTCACCCTGTTCTCTCTCCCCCACTCCTCAGCAGTCTTCAGGAGCATCCCCCTTCCCAGTAGGTAAGATTTAGTCACGAGTATTTTTAGTAAAAGTCATGGGGCCGTGACTTTTTGTTTATTGCCCGTGACCTGTCCATGACTATCACTAAAAATACCCGAGACTAAAACATAGCCTTAATCATGATCCTGTTTCTAACCTTAATGCATTTATTTATACAATATGTTTTCAAAACATGCATTATTACGTTTGATTCAGATGAGGCGCCAGATCCTCAGCTGGTGTAAATCAGTATAGTTTCTGAAGCTCTGCCATTCACACCAGCTGAGAATTTGGCCCAAGATCTGTCTCCGCAAATTTCAGAGTCTCCTTATATGTTATGAATATAGATTTCCAATGCCTATGTTTTGAAATCAAAAATGACCTTAGGATGAAGGGGAGGCTTTTTTTTAAAGAACATTAGAGTGGTGTGTATAACTTCTTACAATGCTTTGTTTGAGACATGAGAGTGTAAAATGTTGGAATGTGTCTGTTCTTTCCGTTGCTGGCCATCACAACAAAGAATGTTCTGGGTATAGATGCCTGATAGTTGAGCATCCACCATGGAGAAATTGACATCTTTTAGAGTTTATACATATGTCCTTCCAAACAGCTTTTGGTGTCCTTCTGGATTGTAGACAGGGAGAGAGGAGCAACTCTTAAAGTGTTATGATTCAGACAAGTATCAGAGGGGTAGCCGTGTTAGTCTGAATCTGTAAAAAGCAACAGAGGGTCCTGTGGCACCTTTAAGACTAACAGAAGTATTGGGAGCATAAGCTTTCGTGGGTAAGAACCTCACTTCTTCAGATGCAAGAAATGGAAATTTCCAGAGGCAGGTATAAATCAGTATGGAGATAACGAGGTTAGTTCAATCAGGGAGGGTGAGGTGCTCTGCTAGCAGTTGAGGTGTGAACACCAAGGGAGGAGAAACTGCTTCTGTGGTTGGATAGCCATTCACAGTCTTTGTTTAATCCTGATCTGATGGTGTCAAATTTGCAAATGAACTGGAGTTCAGCAGTTTCTCTTTGGAGTCTGGTCCTGAAGTTTTTTTGCTGTAAGATGGCTACCTTTACACCTGTGATTGTGTGGCCAGGGAGGTTGAAGTGATCATCAGTGATCTACAACCCATCCTGGACAATGATCCCTCACTTTCACAGACCTTGGGAGGCAGGCCAGTCCTCGCCCACAGACAACCAGCCAACCTTAAGCATATTCTCACCAGCAACCACGCACCGAACCATAATAACTCAGGAACCAAGCCATGCAACAAACCTCGATGCCAACTCTGCCCACATATCTACACCAGCAACACCATCACAGGACCTAACCAGATCAGCTACAACATCACCGGCTCATTCACCTGCACATCCACCAATGTTATATATGCCATCATGTGCCAGCAGTGCCCCTCTGCTATGTACATTGGCCAAACTGGACAGTCACTACGCAAGAGGATAAATGGACACAAATCACATATCAGGAATGGCAATATACAAAAACCTGTAGGAGAACACTTCAACCTCCCTGGCCACACAATAGCAGGTGTAAAGGTAGCCATCTTACAGCAAAACCACTTCAGGACCAGACTCCAATGAGAAACTGCTGAGCTCCAGTTCATATGCAAATTTGACACCATCAGATCAGGATTAAACAAAGACTGTGAATGGCTATCCAACCACAGAAGCAGTTTCTCCTCCCTTGGTGTTCACACCTCAACTGCTAGCAGAGCACCTCACCCTCCCTGATTGAACTAATCTCGTTATCTCCATACTGATTTATACCTGCCTCTGGAAATTTCCATTACTTGCATCTGAAGAAACATGCTTCAGACAGTTCCTCCATTTTCTAACTGTCATCAGCCTGGTACTAGTTGCAGCTTTCTGGGACCAGGAAGTGCTGGAGTTTATTAACTTTAACAAATGTTTTTTAAGACACATACATTGGGGTTTTATTGATCACAAGCTTCAGTCATTTCAAGAGTTGTCAGGGGCTAAGTATAGAGCTAATAGGACAACAGTTTAAAGTGGTCACCACAATGTGTAAAATATACTACAACTTGTCTGCCATTAGCTAGGGTAAGTTAGGCTAGCAAATATTCATGAGTGTCCAATAAGCAGAATCACTAGCGGTATAAAAAGAGATCCATATTTCTGAGACGAGCTATATTCAATTATATACCCATAAATTGTTAAAATAATGGTAAGGTGGTAATGTTAAGCACTTAAAAGTTAGGAAATGCCAGAATTAATGTTGCCCATGCATTGTGTGTCCAAAGAATCGGGGTACCTGCCACCCTGACAGTAAATATGGTATCAACAGAGATCTCTTCTGTAAAGTAACCTTTACATGATGTCTGGTTTGTTTTATTTGGTATAGTTTACTGTGGTTGCACAAGCACACATCTTATGTACTTAATTAACAAATGAATGATTGAGATCATTGCACTCTAAACTCATCTTTCCAGAGTCTCCTTAAAGTTATTTGTACAGGTAATGACTCTTTCCTTTGGTCAGGTGCTGATGAGGTTGCCATCTCCCTACATGAGAATGAGCCAGAGTATGAGCTAGACGGACTCCCAGAGGTGGTGAAAAAAGGTAATTGTTACTTCTTTAGAGGAGAAGAGACCACATTGGTGGGGAGTGTGTGCGCGCACGCTTATCTAGAGAATTGTCTTGTCATATGCGTGACTTGGAAGCATTGTAAAAACTTGGACATCATCGGCCAGATTCAGCCCTCGTATAGGTTGCATAAGTCCATTTAACTCAGCTGCTTGTCAGAGCTGAGTTTAGCCGCATGTGCTTTAAAAAAAGGCCCTAGTATACAATTGAGGCTATAGGGGGCTAGTATATTTTGTTGTAGATGTATGTAATTTCTAGTCTTTTTGGTTTTTGGTCTGTGTGATGTCTTCCCATCTGTACAGTTTTGTAGTATTTGATGACAAAAGCAAAACAGCCAAAAATTCTGAAATCCAAAATCCTAATATCAGGTTGTAGTTTTGAAAATCAGTCTAGATACATGTTGTTTACTTTGGGACTTCCCCAAAAACTTTGCAAAAGACCTCTGGCAAAAAGATAGGGATTCTAGGCCCAGCCATTCCCCGTATAAACCACCTTTTTCTTCTGGTTGAGAGGAAGGGGGGAAATTTTTGCTGAAACATTTTTAACTGAATGTTTTTTCATTGAAATGTGCTGCATTGTCAAAGCCGAAATGTTTCACGGAGATGTATTGATTCAGACAAAGTTTTTGCTGGGAAGGTTTCTGAGGTGCAAAGTGGACTCTTGCAAGGAGGAAGGCCCCCAAATTGAAAACCTGATGTTTTTGATTCAATTTCATTTTGTGAAAGCATTTGAAAGGCTTATAGTTTCATTCCAATCTAGAATAAAAACAAATTTTGAAACCTCGAAAGGTGTCGCAAAACAGAATTGTCGCCCTCCGGCCAGCTCCACTTAGAACACTAGAAGAGACTTCATTTTCAGATGGAAATGATTTTCCAGTTAATGGTGTTCCTTTAAAGGGAAAAGAGAACATTTTCTTGGGGAAAACGCTTTTGGCCATTTTAGTAGAGCTGCTGTTGCACAGATCCACACCCTTGCCTGAGTTCACCTATAAAATTCTAGGAACGCAAGATAGTCCTAATAATTCCCCCATTATATTTTATTCAGTGAGTAAATGCCATTTTAGTTTACTTAAATTATTACCAGTTGTCATCTCCATCTTGAAATGAGCAAGATCAGATTGATTAGAACAATAAAGTAATTTAAGCAACCTTGGTTAATAGAAGCTGTTTATTTTTTAGGGTTTCCTGCTATTCCTATTGTGAAAACCGACCCTTACATTTTGTGCAGAACAACTTTTCACCTAAGGACCAGTCCCCGTCTTGCTGCCCAAAGCCAAAAGTTGTCACCAGGTTCCCAACTTTTACGAAAAGGCAGGTCAGATAATCTTGGGGAGATCTGTAAACCGACAGCTGGTGGCAGCAAATCACAAAAGGTAACTGATCTTAAAAATGTATCTGAATGTGCAGGGCATGGGCAATCCACATCATGTATTTATCTCTCCAAGTGAGTTTGAAGATATGCTGTGTTATTCACACCTCCTTTCTATTTGCCATGAATATAGTGAAGGCAAGGTCATCAATGTAAATACAATCAATAAAGCATGGCATATAACAAAGATCTGGGCATAATGGTACACTTAAAATTGTTGGTATGATCAAATCTGTGATCTCATGCCAAGTGCTCATTAACTTGGTAAATAGAAATGAGGTAAATCTTCCCACTTTAATGCTCATCACAAATATTTGATTATTTCTTGAAAGACCTGGCTGCCTAGAGCAGGGGGTGCGTGTGTGCGTGCATAGATGGATTACACACAAAAGCACTCAAAAGTTCGGATATGCTGGAATGAAGGCTCCTTGTCCCAATCTCTCTGTTCAGCCAGCCCCAGTTCTCTTCTCCTCCTCCTCTTAGCTCTGTGTCTTCTCTGAGTGTTTCCTACACATTCCTTTCCCCGTACCCCCGCCTTCTCTCATAGTCTTCTAGCCCTAGCCTCGCCTACTGGCTCCCTGTCCTTGGCCCCCTCCCCTCACCCCCACTCCTGTCCCAATCTTGGCATACTCCTTGTCCCAGTCTGCCCTCCCACCGCCACCCCCCCATTTGCCTTTTGTCCCATCTGCATTTGAGTCCAGTATCTTCCTCCACCACCGGGCATGTGCACCAGCTTGGAGGGGTCATTGGGAGTACAGGAAAGAAAGGTTCCTGTCTCAGTTCTGGTGCTTGGCCCAAAGCAGCTGGGAAGAACCGTTGCAGGGAAACTCTGGCGTTGACCCCTGTAGGCCTGGGCTGGAGCATATCAGTTGCTCTGTGAGGATGGCTCATTGCTGTGTTTTCATATCCAGGAGCTGTGGGGAAATGGCACATGTGCAGTCACTCTGTGGGGAATAGCTCATGCGCAGTTTGGTTAGCACTAAGAGCTGTGCGAGATCCAAGTATACGCAGCGAGGATGAAATCTGCAGAGATTTTAGCTGCTAAAAATCTAAGAATTCTCTCTACTGAGCGTCTGTGAACTGTGATTTTTTTTCAAAGGCTTCTAATTTGGCCAAATTTGGGCAAGTTTTCCTGGGGATGGCAAAAAGCACATTCTCTGACACAAAGGCCTCTCCCTGCCAAATGACAAGTCCCTGCTCCAACACATGGAGCTTTTCAAAGAAAAGTTGCCAGAATATTTTAATATGAGAAAAATGTAGGTTTCCCTAGCCTTGCTCTTGGGAATAGCTTAACCATTTTGGCTGAAATTCTGCCTCTGTCCCCCACCCCCGAAGAAAAAGAGCATGAGGCAGACATACAGCATGGAAAATTTCAGCCCAAGCAATTAAAGTTTGTAAAGTTATAAGCAGCAGAAAACAGGGTCTTGTAATGGGAGGAGCGGCGAACAGCAGAGGCTAACAGCAGGAGTTTGCCTGGGAGCTGTCCAAGAGGAGGTACGCTAAGTGCTGCATTAGGGGGGCTGTGTTGGTGGGCCTTGAGTGGGCCTGACTGGTATATAAGGGCAGTCAGCAGCGAACCAGCTGAGTGGCGAACAGCAGAGGCTAACAGCAGGAGTTTGCCTGGGAGTTCGCGTGGGGAGAGCGCACTGAGGCTTTCATCTGCAGGTTTCTCCGAGTAGTTCCTGCAACAGTTGAGGAAGCTCCTAAGAGGACGGTGATATGGAAGGTGAGCGATCAGCTGTTGTAACCTGCACAGGTTGTGCCATGTTTGTCTTTCTTCCGCAGGACAGAAGTGACTTTGTCTGTACAAAGTGCAAGCTGGTCTCCATATTGGAGGAGAAGGTTCGAGGGCTGGAGAAACAAGTATCGACTCTGCGTTGCATAAGGGAAAATGAAGATTTCCTGGACAGATGTCAGGAGATGCTTCTACGGCCACAATGTTCTGAAGATTCAGAGCAGGCGCAGCAGGGACAGAAGGATTGTGAGGAGGTTTGGCAGCATGTGACCTCCAGAAGAAGAAAGAGGAGCGTCCATGCACCAGCAATGGAGATACAGGTGAGCAATCGTTTCCATGTTCTCTCTACAGGTGCTAATGCGGAGAGTGGACTAGATGGCCCATCTGAGGGAAGGGAGCAGAAGGAGACTCCACCGATTGGAAGGCAAAAGATGCACTGTCCTAGGGATGCGGGTTCCACGACCACCACTCCCAAGAGGAGGAGGAGGGTGGTGGTGGTCGGGGACTCCCTCCTCAGGGGGACTGAGTCATCTATCTGCCGCCCTGACCGGGAAAACCGAGAGGTCTGCTGCTTGCCAGGAGCTAGGATACACGATGTGACGGAGAGACTGCCGAGACTCATCAAGCCCTCGGATCGCTACCCCTTCCTGCTTCTCCACGTGGGCACCAATGATACTGCCAAGAATGACCTTGAGCGGATCACTGCAGACTACGTGGCTCTGGGAAGAAGGATAAAGGAGTTTGAGGCGCAAGTGGTGTTCTCGTCCATCCTCCCTGTGCAAGGAAAAGGCCGGGGTAGAGACCGTCGAATCGTGGAAGTCAACGAATGGCTACGCAGGTGGTGTCGGAGAGAAGGCTTTGGATTCTTCGACCATGGCATGGTGTTCCAAGAAGAAGGAGTGCTAGGCAGAGACGGGCTCCACCTAACGAAGAGAGGGAAGAGCATCTTCGCCAGCAGGCTGGCTAACCTAGTGAGGAGGGCTTTAAACTAGGTTCACCGGGGGAAGGAGACCAAAGCCCTGAGGTAAGTGGGGAAATGGGATCCTGGGAGGAAGCACAAGCAGGAGAGCGCAAGAGGGGAGGACTCCTGTCTCATGCTGGGAAAGAGGGACGATCATTGAGTTATCTTAAGTGCCTATACACAAATGCAAGAAGCCTGGGAAACAAGCAGGGAGAACTGGAAGTCCTGGCACAGTCAGGGAACTATGATGTGATTGGAATAACAGAGACTTGGTGGGATAACTCACATGACTGGAGTACTGTCATGGATGGATATAAACTGTTCAGGAAGGACAGGCAGGGCAGAAAAGGTGGGGGAGTTGCATTGTATGTAAGAGAGGAGTATGACTGCTCAGAGCTCCGGTATGATACTGCAGAAAAACCTGAGTGTCTCTGGATAAAGTTGAGAAGTGGGAGCAACAAGGGTGATGTCGTGGTTGGAGTCTGCTATAGACCACCAGACCAGGGGGATGAGGTGGACGAGGCTTTCTTCTGGCAACTAGCAGAAGTTGCTAGATCGCAGGCCCTGGTTCTCATGGGAGACTTTAATCACCCTGATATCTGCTGGGAGAGCAATACAGCGGTGCACAGGCAATCCAGGAAATTTTTGGAAAGCGTAGGGGACAATTTCCTGGTGCAAGTGCTGGAGGAACCAACTAGGGGCAAAGCTTTTCTTGACCTGCTGCTCACAAACAGGGAAGAACTAGTAGGGGAAGCAAAAGTGGATGGGAACCTGGGAGGCAGTGACCATGAGATGGTCGAGTTCAGGATCCTGACACAAGGAAGAAAGGAGAGCAGCAGAATATGGACCCTGGACTTCAGAAAAGCAGACTTTGACTCCCTCAGGGAACAGATGGGCAGGATCCCCTGGGAGAATAACATGAAGGGCAAAGGGGTCCAGGAGAGCTGGCTGTATTTTAAAGAATCCTTATTGAGGTTGCAGGAACAAACCATCCCGATGTGTAGAAAGAATAGTAAATATGGCAGGCGACCAGCCTGGCTAAACAGTGAAATCCTTGCTGATCTTAAACGCAAAAAAGAGGCTTATAAGAAGTGGAAGATTGGACAAATGACCAGGGAGGAGTATAAAACTATTGCTCAGGCGTGCAGGAGTGAAATCAGGAAGGCCAAATCACACTTGGAGTTGCAGTTAGCAAGAGATGTTAAGAGTAACAAGAAGGGTTTCTTCAGGTATGTTAGCAACAAGAAGAAAATCAAGGAAAGTGTGGGCCCCTTACTGAATGAGGGAGGCAACCTAGTGACCGAGGATGTGGAAAAAGCTAATGTACTCAATGATTTTTTTGCCTCTGTCTTCACGCACAAGGTCAGCTCCCAGATTGCTGCACTGGGCAGTACAGCATGGGGAGAAGGTGACCAGCCCTCTGTGGAGAAAGAAGTGGTTCGGGACTATTTAGAAAAACTGGACGAGCACAAGTCCATGGGGCCGGATGCGCTGCATCCGAGGGTGCTGAAGGAGTTGGCGGGTGAGATTGCAGAGCCATTAGCCATTATTTTTGAAAACTCATGGCGATCGGGGGAGGTCCCAGATGACTGGAAAAAGGCTAATGTAGTGCCCATCTTTAAAAAAGGGAAGAAGGAGGATCCGGGGAACTACAGGCCAGTCAGCCTCACCTCAGTCCCTGGAAAAATTATGGAGCAGGTCCTCAAGGAATCAATTATGAAACATTTAGAGGAAAGGAAAGTGATCAGGAACAGTCAGCATGGATTCACGAAGGGGAAGTCGTGCCTGACTAACCTAATTGCCTTCTATGATGAGATAACTGGCTCTGTGGATGAGGGGAAAGCAGTGGATGTGTTATTTCTTGACTTTAGCAAAGCTTTTGATACTGTCTCCCACAGTATTCTTGCCACCAAGTTAAAGAAGTATGGGCTGGATGAATGGACTGTAAGGTGGATAGAAAGCTGGCTAGATCGTCGGGCTCAACGGGTAGTGATCAATGGCTCCATGTCTAGTTGGCAGCCGGTTTCAAGTGGAGTGCCCCAAGGGTCGGTCCTGGGGCCGGTTTTGTTTAATATCTTTATTAATGATCTGGAGGATGGTGTGGACTGCACTCTCAGCAAGTTTGCAGATGACACTAAACTAGGAGGCGTGGTAGATACACTAGAGGGTAGGGATCGGATACAGAGGGACCTAGACAAATTAGAGGATTGGGCAGAAAAAAACCTGATGAGGTTCAACAAGGACAAGTGCAGAGTCCTGCACTTAGGACGGAAGAATCCCATGCACTGCTACAGACTAGGGACCGAATGGCTAGGTAGCAGTACTGCTGAAAAGGACCTAGGGGTCACAGTGGACGAGAAGCTGGATATGAGTCAACAGTGTGCTCTTGTTGCCAAGAAGGCTAACGGCATTTTGGGCTGTATAAGTAGGGGCATTGCCAGCAGATCGAGGAACGTGATCGTTCCCCTTTATTCGACATTGGTGAGGCCTCATCTGGAATACTGTGTCCAGTTTTGGGCCCCACACTACAAGAAGGATGTGGAAAAATTGGAAAGAGTCCAGCGGAGGGCAACAAAAATGATTAGGGGTCTGGAGCATATCACTTATGAGGAGAGGCTGAGAGAAGTGGGATTGTTTAGTCTCCAGAAGAGAAGAATGAGGGGGGATTTGATAGCAGCCTTCAACTACCTGAAGGGGGGTTCCAAAGAGGATGGAGCTCGGCTGTTCTCAGTGGTGGCAGATGACAGAACAAGGAGCAATGGTCTCAAGTTGCAGTGGGGGAGGTCCAGGTTGGATATCAGGAAAAACTATTTCACTAGGAGGGTGGTGAAACACTGGAATGCGTTACCTAGGGAGGTGGTGGAGTCTCCTTCCTTGGAGGTTTTTAAGGCCCGGCTTGACAAAGCCCTGGCTGGGATGATTTAGCTGGGAATTGGTCCTGCTTTGAGCAGGGGGTTGGACTAGATGACCTCTTGAGGTCCCTTCCAACTCTGATATTCTATGATTCTATGAGACAGGTAACCTTAATAATAAATGATCCTACTAGCTTTCCCAGTAATATATGTTGGTAGCAATTTTGTTTTTGCTGTTGCATTGCTGTGAACAACACACAAAATCATTCTTTAAGTAACAATCTCTACAAAAACAATCATGCTTCAACAAATTGTTTAAAGAGATATTCTGTTCCCAGAGTTTTCGTTTTTTAGGGCCAGACCCTGAAGTCGTTTCTCAGTCCTTATGCAAACTTGATCTGATTTTTTTCCTTTGCTTTTAATTATTGAGGACACTGGAATGAAAATTGATCTCATTCTTTAGAAGTTCTGGTACTGAACTTTGTCTTAATGCTTGTATTGTGATAGCCTCAACCAGACCCTGGTAACTGCATGTCCACAATCGGAGATTTTGCCCATTGCTAGAAAAACACTGTTAGAGTGATAGTGTGCCACCTCTCTAATTGTTCTATCTCCACAACTCTTAGGTCTAAAAAGGAATGCTTCCACAGTGTCTGCTTTCAGTGGTAAAAATCATTTATTTTTAGACTTAGCCGTAGATTTCTCAAGCTACTATTACAATTACGGAACTGTAAGGACTGTCTTCCCTTTTTCCACTTGACATCAACATTTTAACAGCTTTTATTTTGATAAGTATCGGCGCTAGAAGGATAAGCCCTGATGCTCATCTCTCACACAGGACCCACATCAGTGTAAGTGGGATGAGAATTGAGACCAATTACCTACACTATCAGAAGCTGTGGCATTTGGGATTTCAATTGTCGTGAAGCACACATTTATAACTACTTAAGTTTTAACTAATTAATGCTAAAATCATGTCAGCATTTGGTGGGAAGTGCAGGGGAGACAAGGATGATTGTAATAGCAGTGGGGACTGGAATTTGAGATAACCCCAAAGGTATAAATATTGTGAAATTTTTCAACAGTTTTACAAAGCTGGTGTTGAACAGCAGAACATCTGGACAAGATATCCTCTGCAGGCCAGTGTAAATGCTTCAGGAGAAAACAACTTTTTCAAGGTCTATTATATTTACAGAATAAACTATAGTACATTTACAAATTCATTATGAAATATCAGTAATTAAACTTAAATTACATATCTCAAAATACAGTTCTGCAGATTAGTGATTGAGCAAGAATAGACTAGACAAGGAATTACTGTGTACTACTCCTTAGCTTTGCCTATACCTTGTTATATTATGTGACTTGCGATTTGTAAAACTTGAACGTGGTGAGGAGTAGGTAGTTGCTGTAAAGCATTCTGCACAGCACTGTTGTATTTTCAAAGTGATCAATATAAACACTGAAGATTCTTGCATTTAGCGGGTGTCTGCTAATTCATGGTATTTGGTTGCTTGGAATGCCTCTCTCACTTCCTGCTGGTACTTAACAAGACTATTTTTTGTTGTGTTGCAGGTAGATGATACTCAACAGTGCGAAGCAGAAACAGCTATTGAACCCATGGAATCTAGTTCAAGATCTCTTTGCATGAATGAACAACCCACAAAAACTGTTGTTCAGACCTCTAGGGAGAATATTAACACTCACAAAGGCAGAGGTTCCTTGAGCACACAAACATCACCTGAGCAAAATGAAGAAGACCAAAACTGTATAATACTGTAAACCTGAGTAGTATAAGGGCCCTACCGTCAATAAAACCCTAACCCTGCCTCTTGACCCCTTTACCCTGCCCCTTGACCCCTTAAACCTCACCCACCTGTCACAGGAAGTCCCGCCCCAGGGGGTGTTAGTTTCGGGGTCAAGACGTCCACATGACCGGCAGCAAGGTGTGTCATGTGACCCTCCCCCTAAGAACTCCTCCTCGGTATTGGTTTTACCCCGATAGGACCACCCTGAGAGGAGATTTGACCAGTCAGGGTGAGTCCTAGGACGGGGTGACCAGTCCGGATGTGGGTCGTGTGACCCCTCTAAGAACTCCTCCCAACACCCTCTGCCAGTCAGAGTGCAGCACCATTATCCCATATGTCCCAGCTCCGGGCAGAGGAGGCCATCTCTTACCAAGGACATGTGTTTTAGAAATTGTGGAAAGGCTGCTGAGAGGAAACGTGGACTCCTTTCCCACCACTGTGAGAACTTCAGACTTTGTTTTAGCCCCGAGCACCTTTGGACTTGTGTGGAGAAAGCGCTACATCGGTGACAGTCCCGAGGAGGAGCCTTTGACTCAACCGTTGATGGATACGTTGGAATCCGACCCCGAAACCCTTGTGAGGCACCCCGATGAGTGTGACGGCCTCTCATTGTTCAACCCCCTAGAGGTGGAAGGCGATCATAGCTTAGGGGAGTCACCAGCTAACAAGCTGAACAGAAAAGACGTCGCTCAGGTAAATGAATGATTAAGAAGCGACGGTCGAGGATGGGGTATAATGGGGCTAGGAACCAGGGATTGCGTAAATTAACAAGCAGCAGTGGGGTGCTTACACTGTTTCTTTTCTGAAAATCTCTCAACAGCTCGAGGATGCTGTGACGGTACCTCCCATAAGGCTTTAATTTGTTAATTTACGCAATCCCTGGTTCCTAGCCCCATTACACTCCATCCTCGACCCAGGGCCGGCTCCATGCACCAGGCGACCAAGCACGTGCTTGGGGCGGCACCTTACAGCGAGGCGGCGCTAGGATTTTTATTTATTTATTTATTTTGGTTTGGCGGCGGGGCTCTCGGGGGGCTTGGCACGGCGCTCGGAGGGGGAGCAGGGTCTTGGCATGGCGTGTCGCTCGGAGAGGTGCGGGGGCTTCAGGCGGCGCGGCGCTTGGAGGGGGCGGGGCTTCGGGTGGCGCGGTGCCGAGGGCGCGGGGGCTTGCGCGGCGCACGGGGGGTGGGGCTACGGGCAGCACAGCGCTCGGAGGGGGGGCGGGGACTTGGCACGGCACTCGGAAGGGGCGGGGCTTCGGGCGGCAGAGCGCTGGGGGAGCGGGGGCTTGTGCGGCTCTCCGGGGGTGGGGCTTTGGGCAGCATGACGTTCGGAGGGGCGGGGGCTTGGCGCGTCGGTCAGAGGGGGGGCAGGGGCTTGGAACGGCACGTCGCTCGGAGGGGGGGCGCGGCACTTGGAGGGGGCGGGGCTTCGGGCGGTGTGGCGTTGGGGGGCCGGGGGCTTGCTCGGGGGGTGGGGCTTCGGGCAGCGTGGTGCTGGGGGTGTGGGGATTTCGGCGGCGCTGGTCGGGGCGGGTTCAGCTGTGCGTCACTCACGGGGCGGGGTACGGCGGGGCGGCGCTCTTCTTTTTTGCCTGGGGCGGCAAAAAAGTTAGAGCCGGCCCTGCCTCGACCTTCGCTTCTTAATCATTCATTTACCTGAGCAACGTCTTTTCCGTTCACCTTGCCCGCCGGTGACTCCTCCAAGCCATGATCACCTTCCACCTCTAGGGGGTTGAACAATGAGAGGCCGTCACACTCATCGGGGTGCCTCACAAGGGTTTTGGGGATGGATTCCAACGTATCCATCAACGGTTGAGTCAAAAGGTCCTCCTTGGAACTGTCACTGATGTAGCGCTTTCTCCACACACGTCCAAAGGTGCTCAGGTCTAAAACAAAGTCCGAAGTTCTCACGGGGGTGGTAAAGGAGTCCACCTTCCCTCTCAGCAGCCTTTCCACAATTTCTAAAACACGTGTCCTTGGTAAGAGACGGCCTCTTCTACCTGTAGCTGGGACTTCTGGGGTAATGGTGCTGCACTCTGACTGGCAGAGGGTGTTGGGAGGAGTTCTTAGAGGGGTAACACGACCCACTTCCGAACATGTCACCCCGCCCTAGGACTCACCCTGACTGGTCAAATCTCCTCTCTAGGAGGTCCTATCAGGGCAAAACCCATGGTGATTGGTAGAAGGAAGTGGGAGGAGTTCTTACAGGGGTCACAGAAGGCACCTTGCTTATAGTCATGTGTCTGCTTTGACCCCGGAAGTAATACCCTCTGGGGCGGGACTTCCTTTGACAGGTGGGCGGGGTTTGACAGGTCAAGGGGTGGGGCTTAATGGGTCAAGGGACAGGGTTAGGGTTGGATTGACTTTAGGACCCTTATGTTACTATCCTGCATGTAGTGGCTCGGGGTGGCTCCCCTCCTGCCCAGCAGAGGGAGAGCCCTTACAGACACCCAAGTGGGCGGAGTCACCGACGCCTGTTCCCGCCCCCCGGAAGTCAAGGGGCAGTACAGGAAGTGTAAAAGCTGGCCGCCAGAGCTCAGTGAGGCCCAGCCACCGCAGGGAGCAGACGTGCGGCCGGGAGACCTCTGAGGCCCGAGGCTGTTGCCCTAACAAGCTTGAGCTACCCCGAGCCCACTACGAGGAGGAGCCGCTGGAGCCCGTCCGCTCCCGTCATTGGGAGGAGCAGTCAGACCTGCCCCGCGTCAACTACCAAGGCGAGGAGCCCCCGGAGCCCCTCCGCCCCTGCTGTTACCCGGAGGAGCCGCCTGAGCCTCAGTGGCCGGATTTCCCCGAGGAGCTGCTAGACCTGCCCCCAAGTCCCGGACCAGAGGAACCGATGTTGCTGGACTGGCCCGAGCCCGGCGTGTTTCGGGCAGGATACCCCACTGACCAGCAGAGGTGATAGCCGCTGCTAGGGCCCCGGGCTGGAACGCAGTGGAGTGGGTGGGCCTGCGTCCCCCCCTGAAGGAGGTGTAGGAGCCTGCGCTTACCCCAACTGGGATATTGTTTGCTCAGCCCCTGCACCAAAGGGCCTGAGCTGTGACTGTTTGTGCCCCGCCCTGATCCGGGGCCTGGGCCTTCCAACTGGCTGTTATATTGTTGCTCAGTCCCTGCACCAAAGGGCCTGAGCTCCCTAACTCTATACAGTTGCTCAGCCCCTGCACCAAAGGGCCTGAGTCCCTGAACTAACTGGTTGTTTGTTCCACCAGTAGTGAGTCGGTGTGGCTCCCCTCCTGCCCAGGAGGGTCGAGCCCCGGCACGAACCTTCTACACTGCGGTTATATCACTTCAGATCAAGATAACCTTTGGAAGATAAATAGTTTTCATGACTAGGAATGAAAACTATATGCTCACTATTTTTTGTCAAAATAATTTGTATAATACTTTGAACACTAAATCATTTTTACAGGTCTTGTTGTTAAACATTTCCTGAGAACTATGTCAGGAAAGCTATCTTGAAAGAATGGTCATATCCATTTTTATTTCACAACATGTTGGTAATATAGCTGATCTCTGTACAATGTTCTGTAAATAATTCTGTAGAAACTTGTTTGAGATAAAATTTAATAGAAATGCAGTTAAATACCAAACCACATATTACATTAGCAGTATTCCTTCTGTATATAGATGTTTCATTAAATTTCCAAAACACATTTCTGAGACTATTCATTACTAGAAGTTCACCTTGATCACTTTGATCGATTGGTCCTTCAGCCCTCGTCTCGATTGCACCAATCACAACACGTCTTCCATTCTTCTTGTATCATGGCCTTCCTTCTCCATGTGCGGCCATGTCTTTTCATGGTAACATCTTCCCATCTCTTTGGAGTTTGGCCGAGTGCAGCTGCTAGTCCATCGATTGTCAGTGAGCCTCACTATATGCCCGCCTCTCGCATTTTACTATGCCTGCTCTCAACAACGACGTTCAGCACTCCACTCTGCTGTCTGATCTCTTCATTGGGGACTCGGTCGTGGATTGAAATTCCCAGAATTCTTCTTTCCATCGCCCTCTCCATGACAACAGTTGCTGCTCCTCTGTCAGCACCCATGTTTCACTACCATACAACATTGCAGTACAGTAATTCCTCGCTTAACGTTGTAGTTATGTTCCTGAAAAATATGACTTTACGCAAAACATTCTGAAGCAAAACCAATTTCCCCATAAGAATTAATATAAATGGGTGGGGTTAGGTTCCAGGGAAATTTTTTTCACCAGAGGAAAAACTATACACACACACACCATATTTTAAACAAACATTTTAATACTGTACACAGCGATGACGATTGTGAAGCTTGGTTGAGGGGGTGGAAGCGAGTGAGATATTTCCCCAGGGAATGCCTTACTGCTAAATGATGAACTAGCTTTTGGCTGAGCCTTCAAGGGTTAAAATGTTGTTAATGTAGCCTCACACTCTACAAGGCAGCACCAATGGGGGGAGACAGCATGGCAAACAGAGACACACACCCTGTGTGTGGGAGAGGGAGAGAGATATGCACATTGCCCCTTTAAGTATGCTGACCCCACTCGTAAGTACATTGTCTTTTTAAGTCTATCGGGAGTTGAGACAGCAGCTGCTGCCCCAAGCTCTCTCTGTCTCTCTCCATCAGTGTCCCCACCCTGCTGTATATGGAGAAGGGGTAAGTGGGGTGCAGGAGCAGGGGAGAGGGGGAAACCCTGACATTAGCCCCCCCCCTTGCACAGCAAGCAGGAGGCTCCCAAGAGCAGCTCCAAGGCAGAGGGCAGGAGCAGCACATGGCAGTGGGCGGAGGGACATCTGAACTGCCCGCAATTGATAGCTGGCTGGGCAGCTGCTGCACAGGGAACCTAGGGGAGTGGGGAGCTGAAAGGGGGGGCTGCTGGTCCACCCAGATTCTAAGCCCTCAGCAGCTAGCTGCAACAGGCTGCTCTTCCTGCAAGCAGTGGACAAAGCAGGCGGCTGCCAAACGACGTTATAAGGTGTCCTAAGTTTCATCCCCACTCTGGACTTTAGAGTACAGAGATGGGGGCCTGCATGTGAACCTCTAAACTGAATTACCAGCTTAGATCTGGTTTTGCTGCCACCACTCCCAAGTGCTAACTCCCTTCCTGGGTACCTGTAGTGAGTCGGTGTGGCTCCCCTCCTGCCCAGAAGAGGGAGCCCACGTGCAGGCACCAGAGTGGGTGGGACCACCACCGCCTGTCCCCGCCCCCCGGAAGTCAAGGGGCGGGACAGGAAGTATAAAGGCCGGCCGCCAGAGCTCAGTCGGCGGCCAGCCACCACAGGGAGCAGACGTGTGGCCGGGAGCTCCCGGCCAGGAGACCGCCGAAGACCGTGGCCTGGACCCTAGCTGGCCCGAGCTACCCCGGGCACGCTACGAGGAGGAGCCATCGGAGCCCGTCCGCTCCCGTCACTGGGAGAATCCCTGGGAACCCCACCCCACCAACCCTGAGGGTGAGACTGTACCCGAACCCCTCCGCCCCTGCTGCTACCCAGAGGAGCCGCCTGAGGACCGTTGGCCTGACTTCCCGGCAGAGCTACCGGACCTGCCACCGAGCCCTGGCAGAGAGGAGCCCATGCAGATGGACTGGCCCGAGCCCGGCGCGACGAACGAGGTAGGCTTTAAGGGGGATCGTGGAAGTAGCCCGGGGGTAGCCGACCCCGGTCCAGCTGCAACCGAGTGTGAGCCTATGTCAGTGTGTTGCGGTCTGGATACCCCACTGACCAGCAGCGGCAGTAACCGCTGCTAGGGCCCCAGGCTGGAACGCAGTGGAGTGGGTGGGCCTGCGTTCCCCCCTGCCACCCCTGCTCACGGGTGGCAGGTTTCCCCCTCACCCAACGCTCGGCTACAGAAAGCCTAGGCGTGCCTTACCTGGGCTTCTGAACTATTTGCTCGCTCAGCCCCCTGCAAACAAGGGCCTGAGCTTAACTGTGTTTGCCCCGCCCTGATCCAGGGCCTGGGCTTCTGAACTGCCTGCTCGCTCAGACCCTGCCAACAAGGGCCTGAGCTTAACTGTGTTTGCCCCGCCCTGATCCAGGGCCTGGGCTCTGAACTGTTGGCTCGCGCGGCCCCTGCAGTCAAGGGCCTGAGCTTTAACTGTGGTCACGCCGGTCCTGCACCAAAGAGCCGGAGCTTCGAGACTAAGTGACTGCTTGTTCCCACAGTAGCGAGTCGGTGTGGCTCCCCTCCTGCCCGGAAGGGTCGAGCCCCGGCTAGGACCTATTACAGTACCCTTGAGAGACTTCTTCACCAATTCCCTGGTGAACACCGATCCAAACCCTTGGATCTTAAAACAAGGAGAAATTAACCATTCCCCCTCCTTTCCCACCACCAATTCCAGGTGAGTCCAGATCCAACCCCCTTGGATCTTAAAACAAGGAAAAATCAAGCAGGTTCTTAAAAAGAAGGCTTTTACTTAAAGAAAAGAAAGGTAAAAGAAAACCCTCTGGGAGAGATTAGCATACCAGCTACTCTCACAGACAACAGCTTCAAATCACAGAGGATGTTCCCCTGGGCAAAAACTTAGTTACACAAAAAATACACAATTTGATTATTCCCTAATGCCCAAGACCAGTTACAAAGAAAATAAACATAAACCTATTTATTTCCTTCACTAATACTCACTACTTGATAAGAGGCTGAATTCTGGAGCTTGCCCACTCCGGTCAAAACTTAAACTGAAACTAAACAAAGGAAACTTCCCTCCTTCCTTTTGAAACATCTTATTCCCCCATTGGTTCCTCTGGTCAGGTGTTACCTAGACTAGGTGAACTTCTTAACCCTTTACAGGTAAAAGAGGCATTAACCCTTAACTATCTGTTATGACATAAGGCAGCATTGTGTAAGGGGACCGTTGCCCCTTACTAACATTCAGTGGGGGTGTTTTGGTTGGCTAGCTCCCAGCACTAAAAGGGGAGGGGTCGATGGGAAATCAGGACCCTGAGACTGACAGTCCCCAGGAACAATGGCGAGAGGCCAATGCTCCAGATCAGCCTGATTGACAGGGCAGGCAGGCTAATCAGCATGACAGGAGGCCAGGGTGGGTCCCGTCCTCCGTGTGAGTTGGAATTGCCTGGGTCAGACTGAGTGGGGCCGAGCTAAGGAGAAAGCAGGGGCCCAACCTGAGCTGGAGAGCAGAACCGTGCCAGATCCAGAGGGGCCAGAGGCGCAGCCACAGAGCCAGAGACGCAGCCCAGGGAGAGCAGATCCTGTGCTGGGAGCAGAGCTGCAGCCACAGAGCCAGGTGTGGTGAGCAACTGGGACCAGCCAAAGGGGGACCTCGGGCAAAGGGCCCAGCACAGAAAGACACCCCTAGCCAAGGGTCCTTGTAGGCCAGACCGGGCGGGGGACCTTAACCTGACGGGGGGCTGACGCTGGGAAGAAGGGTCCCATCACTCAAAGCACGGAGGTGTGTGGCCACCACCATTGCAAGTGTCCAACCTGCAGCATACCTGCAGCACAGCCAGGGCCTGAGAAGGAAATCTGGGACCTACAAGGAACAGACTGCGAAGTGCCCTGATGTCCAGAGACACTGTTTGTGATGTTCCCTGCCACAGAGCAGGGTGATGTGTTTTCCTTTAACCTTTCCCATTTTTCCTTGTTCTTTTCTTTAGATTAATTGTTAATTAAACAACTTGTATTTGCTTTAAATTGTATGGAATAATCAGTGGGTCAGGGAGGTGCCCAGTGCAGAGAGGGTACCCCGGAGTGGGGACACCCTAGCCCCTGTCCTAGGTGACCACAGCAGGGTTGGGGGTTGAGCCCCCAGGAATCCTGGGCACAGCAATCCTGGGCCCAGCCTTGTTGGGGTTACGAGGACTCTGCCAGACAGGAGAGTGGAAGGGGAGCCCTCAAGGGCAGGGAGGCCTCTGGGTAAAGGGAGTGAGAGCGAGGACTCAGATCCTTTCGCTAGCCCACTTCACCGGGGTAGTGCAGAAGCCAGGAAAGTTCCCCACA
This sequence comes from Chrysemys picta bellii, assembly GCF_011386835.1. NCBI lineage: Eukaryota > Metazoa > Chordata > Testudines > Emydidae > Chrysemys > Chrysemys picta. The sequence continues at coordinate 45,760 of NW_027053016.1, forward strand.
ATAGCGGGACCATTCCCCCACTAACAATTGCACAACTTTAAACGAGCGTGTTCTGTAATTGATCAGCAACATAACAATGAAACACCGTTAACAGGGATGACTTTAAGTGAGGAGTACTGTACTGTTTAGCTGAAGAGGCTGGCACGTGTTGCCTTATTGATTTTTCCTTGGAGGACATCCTTGATAGAACTGAATGCACACCAATGTGCGTTCTTTCTTCGCGAGAGTTCAGCTTCCTGATCGTGGCGCATGTTAATTCCTTGGCCCAAATAGACATATTGCTCAACTTCTATTTGTTCTCCCTTCATTGTTATTTGGGCTTTTTGCAATGTATCAGATCGTATACATTTTGTTTTGGAGCGGTTAATTTTCAGTCCGACTTGGCTGCTTTTTGTGTTGAGTTCTCGCAGCATTTTCTGTAGTTTGATAGTATTTTTGGTAATCAACACAAAATAGCCCATGAATCCAAGATGGTAAAAGTGCTCTCTGTTGATGTTGATTCCACCCTTCCAATTCATCTGCCTCATTACTATTTTGAGGCAGGCTGTGAAGAGTTTCGGTGAAACCATGTCACCTTGTTTCACACTGTTCTTAACTGGGATGGGGAGTATCAAATAAGGTTGTATCAGTTGTGCCGTCAATTTGCTTCCTTTAATAGTTTGATATCGTTTGTGTCGATGCCCTGCTCTGCAAGAGAATTCAACACTGTATTGATCTCTATGCTGTCCAACGCTTTTTCATAGTCGACAAAGGCAATACATAAAAGGAATATAGTGAAAATATGGTCCATGTGCTGAAATTCCTCCAAAAACCTGCCTGTTCTCTGGGCTGTTGCTCGTCCAGACTCTGTGAGAGTCGGTTTGTTATTATTTTGGTGAACAGCTTGTAGACATGTGAGAGCAGGCATATTGGACAAAAGTTCTTTAGATCTTCACGATCCCTTCTTGCACAGCAGAATGGTGTTGGACTCCTTCCAGTTAGATGGTATCTTCTGCCTTTCCAAGTAACGGCTAAACCTCTGAGCAAGGGTTTCCCAGAGGTCTTGGCCTCCAGCTCTTATCATTTCGACTTCTCAGTCCATCTTTACCTGAGGCTATTAATAGAATGTACTGTAAATATAACAAAGTTTAATGGACAAAGGATGACATACAAGTGGATGATTAAGTCCACAGTAGAATGTCTACAAGCCTAGCTGCATTTCAGTAAAAATGGGAATTCCACCTTGTTCATCATAATGCACTTGAGTTTGGGATAAATCATTCCAAATAAACTCTACATTAAAAAAAAAAATGTATTCATCACTTCAAAAGGCCTTAGTGGGCTCAATCTAGCAGCCCACCGCAGTGCAGTGGAACATATAAAGGGTCACATCAGCCGAATCAATTAAAATCAATAATTATCCAACTGAGTAGAAATGATTAGCACTGCTTTGGGAAAAGTCATGTTTCCCTATCCAGGCCATGTATTAGAAAAATCAGATCGGCTATGACACTCATATTAACACTGTAAGACTGTAACTTGCATAATATATATAGATGATTTCATTTTTTCTTTGAATCTTCTACTTTTTACAGTCTCTCTTCTTCAGTTGTTACTGATCTGAGTTGGAAGAAAAAAATCGATCTTTCAAGAGCTTTATTAACTAAGCAAACAGTACAATTTTGATCTAAGCTAAACTGGTGTTAATGGTTCATTTGTTCAGTTATCATGAAGGTACTAGTATGGCCAGCATAATTCAGGTTGAGCTTTAGACTCAAATAAGGATTCAACGTCTTTTATGTATGGAAAACACAGCATTATCCTGCCTGCTCAAACTTACAGTACTTTCCTTTTGAGCACAGAATGAATTTTCTGAGAATTACAAGAAAATAAATTAATTAGTTAAATTAATTGAAAACTGGGACCCTTAAGAAATTTAGCATTTGTATCACTCTCTTCTATGTCCCAAATGATCTTAACACAAACTCTTCAAATGTTTTATATAGTTAAAATTAATTGAAAACTTGTGTGTAGGCTATATTGCAAGAAATTAGGTTGCAATTAAGCTATTTTAAGGATTTTTTAATCTAATTGTTATATAGACTACACACAGGGTCAGTTCAACCGGTCAGGTAACTTTTAATTGGGACCATTGTGACATCAGATGCAATTTCACCAATCCCACCCCCCTTTCTCTCAAGTTATTTTTCATGCAATAGTTCTATGGGATGTAATGACTCTGGATGAAGGAGACTGGACATGAGTGGAGTGCTCATTGGTAGATTAGTTGGCCCAATTTCACAGCTCTTTGAAGGTTCCATGCTGGCACACGAGCTTGGGTATCAATGCCTGAAAGGCTCCCGATGACACTGCTGCCTTATCTCTATTGTGCACCCAGGCAGCCCCTGCAAGGAAACTGAGGCGCATAGGAGGAGTCTTTAAATTTCACAGATATTGAGACTTGCAGACTGTGCTTTACCCACCCCCTTTTCACATAGCATGAATCTCAATAATACCGCTCTCTAAAGCAACAAGTCAATTGCAAATTAAGAGACAGATTCACCGCTATACTTTATCGGCTTTGTGTTGTTCTAGTGATGCCAATTAGCATTAAGTTTAAATGGCCAATGCGTCCTGGCTGCTTTAGGCTGTTCTGGTATGCCAGCAAATCTGACCTTGAAAGTTAAAATTAAAATAAAATGATTAAAGATTGACACTGCATATCTTCTAATAATTAGAAATATCGTAGTACCATTTTCTTTTGATTCCTTGTTTGGTGATCATGTGTGAAATTTTTGGTAATAAAAAATTAACGAAACTCATACAAAATGTACATTAAGATGAAGTTATGGTTGTGAGTATATATCAGTAATGTAAGGGTAAAAGAGATTATAGGGGTTTTATAATTTTTCCCAACCCATCTTGACTTTGTAGTGACGACATGAGGGAGACGAGTTTGGAAAAAAGTCTTTAAAAAAATCAGTTTTAGCTGAACTGAGGTCACAAAAACGAAAACATTTATTGTCCTACGGTTATTGCATGGTGTCACTACAGGGAAGAGTTAAGATTGTGTTAACTGTGTATTTTCAGTTCTTAACCTATTTGTACTACTTTTTAAATGTAGCTTTAATGTTGAATTTCCTGCATTTGTGGTGCTTAGTTTTGGGAAAATTTAAAGCATTCCTGTAATGTGTTTTAGTGCTATGGACTCTCTACCTTAACTCCCTCTAAACTTAATTTTTTTGTATGATAAAATTTTCAAAGGCTCCCAAATTGCTTAGGAGCTTAAGTCTCTGGAAACAAACGGGACATGATCTCCTGAGTAGTTTAGGTGATTTTGAACATTTTACCCTCAGTTCTTAATTTCTAATCTATCTATAATCAGGTGTGTGGTACATAAAACAAGAAGAATTCCTAGAGTAAATTCCTGGTAAGGTGGTTGTATAAATTAAGGCAACTTTCTGAGCCAGGGCTGATAAATCATCAGTGAAAGCACACTTGTCCTTAGCACTCCATTTTGATTTATGAAAGTCTCCATACAAATGCTGTCATTGGCACTCCAGTATTGTTCTGTGTACAGTAATCTGAGTATTACAACAGTGATATTAAACAATTGTATATTCTGTTGCAGAGAATGCATTGGTTGGATTTTTCCTTTTTGTGCAAGGCTCGCAGTACAATTCATGCTAATATAGTCTAGTTTGCTGTCTTTCTATGTTTGTCTCCTGAAGTGTCTGGAAATGGAAAAAAAAATCAATGTGACTTGATAGTAATATGCTAAAAACATGTTTTAAAGGTGCTGGTATCACTATGCTGTATGCCAGTGTAGCTGATGGAAGGGTCTAGTTGATAAGTGCGGTTCAGCTCATCCTTCAGGTCTTGAAATAGTCTTCTCATTTTTACTTAGTAATGAACGAAAAAGCACAAAACTGAGATTTGTTTGGCTGCTGCTCCCTTGTAGGATTATTACCAAGGATGAATGTTTTGAGTTAGATTCTAGTACTTTGGATTTTCAAAGTTCACTAGGCTGCTCTACTCTGACTTCTTTGCAACCCATTCGACACCATTGATTTCAATGGGATTCCAAACTAGAAAAGCACTAGGAACCCTCTGCCACAAAACCTCCATAGGGTTACACGTACTCCAAGAGCAATATGTCAATGACCACACTGTAGAGGCACTCAAGGCTAGCTCAGCCGACCTCTTGTGAGATACCCTGGTGACCTAGTGCTTGGGTAATACAGGACAACTGCATAAAGAAAAGGAGACAAAGTTGTTGCATATGGGGATGAAAGAACCTTTGATGTGAGGACCTGACCTGTTCCCATTGAAATCAATAGAAGATTTGTCACGGGATTGAGCAATAGTGAAGTAATTAGGTCAACTCACTAATCATAGCAAAACCTATCATAAGAACGGCCATAGTGGATCAAAACCAATGGTCCATCTAGCCCAATATCTGGTCTTCTGACATGGCCAATGCTCCCAGCTTTTGGAAGTTAGTGGCTAGGAACACCCAGAGCTTGGGGTTGCATGCCTGACCATCCTCGGTAATAGCCTATCTTCCATGACCTTATCGAATTCTTTTTTGAACACCTTTATAGTTTTGGACTTCAACATCCCTTGCCAATGAGTTTCACTCCACTGTGTGAAGAAGTATTTCCTTTCATTTGTTTTAAACCAGCTGCCTATTAATTTCATTGGGTGACCCCTGGTTCTTGTGTTAGGTGAAAGAATAAATAACTCTTCCTTATTCACTTTCTCCACATATCATGATTTCTCAACATTTGCCATGACAGCTACAGTCCACCTAGCAACTCAGTTCATTCATGTCCAACAGTATACATCTATAGCTCTCAACCGAACTAAACGCATTTACCAAACCTCATCCTATGCTGCTTTTGGAAGTGCCAGTATTCAAAGGGAACACTGGGCTGCCCTGTTGTGTACACCACTGCAGTAGTTAATGCTAGCTATACATCACACTGTCCACAAGAATGTACATTGGAATATAATTCCACATAGTCCTACAATTCCTAGAAGAAGATCAGAGAGGGAACTAGAACATGTGTACTAGACTGGATTTTCTTTGCATTATGAATTACAAATGTACTTATTTTACAAATGAAAACTTGGCAAACTAAGGTAAATGTGCCCTCTCCTGAAGAAAAACATTGGCCCTTGGTGTAGATTACAGCCCTTCTCTATAGATTTGCCCCTGTGACTGGTTTTGCCTGGCTGCTTCATGTTCCTGTTCATAAGGATTTAGGCCAACTTGACCCATGTAATGGCTTTAATTCCCATCACCACTATGAAGGAAAACATGTCCTACCTAGCATCAGCCTTATTAAGCAAGATATACTAAGGCTTTCAATCCTCTGTGGAGAGTTCAGTTGTTCAAAACAATTTTTAAAACTTTCTGTCAATGCTGATGAGTATTTATTTGGTTGTCTTCTATAAAATGTGGATTACAATATAATCTCAACCACGACAGTACTGAAATTGATTTTATAAACCCATGGTAAATTCCTGGATTTGCATCAAAATGGAACTGGTAAGACTGCGGTTCCAAAGATGGTAGGGTTACCATATTTCAGCAAGCAAAAAAGAGGACGGGAGGAGCCCCGCCCCTGCCCCTCCCACTTCCTGCCCCCCCAGAACCCCCAACCCTCCCCCCGTTCCTTGTCCCCTGACTGCCCCCTCCTGGGACCCCTGCCCCTAACTGCCCCCCAGGACTCCACTCCCTATCTAAGCCTCCCTGCCTCTTGTCCCCTGACTGCCCCAACCCTTATCCACACCCCCACCCCCAGACAGACCCCTAGGACTCCCACGCCCCATCCAACCACTCCCCACCCCCTGACAGCCCCCCCCCAGAACTCCCAACCCATCTAAACCTCTCTGCTCACTGTCCCCTGACTGCTCCGATCCCTCTCCGCACTCCTGCCCCCTGACAGCCCCCCCCAGAACTCCCAACCCATCTAAACCCCTCTGCTCCCTGTCCCCTGACTGCTCCGATCCCTATCCCCACTCCTGCCCCCTGACAGCTCCCCCCCAGAACTCCCAGTCCCCCACCCCCCCGCTCCTTGTCCCCTGACTGCCCCTCCTGGGACCCCTGCTCCTAACTGCCCTCCAGAACCCCACCCCCTACCTAAGACTCCCTGTTCCTTGTCCCCTAACTGCCCCCTCCTAAGACCCCCCCCAACTGCCCCCCAGGACCCTACCCCCTACCTGTACCCTGACTGCCCAAAACTTTCTCCACTCCCCCCAAAAAGCTCCCCCCCCGTTTCTTGACTGCCCCCTCCAGAACCTCCCTGCTCCTTCTCCTGCCCCCTGGCCCCCTTACCCTGCTGCTCAGAACAGAGTGTTGGGCTCTGTGCGAGCCGGACACGTGGCTAAGCTCCCCAGCACAACAAAACCCGGTCCCTGGCCCTGCACAGTGCTGCCGGACCGGGCTGCAGGGGAGAGCTGCCCTTGTATCAGCACAAAGTGCTCTCGCTCCCGTTTTGCTACGCTGCATGGCAGAAACCGCTCCCAGTTGCAAAAGAGGAGGGCTGCACTTTGTGCTGATACACTTGCTCAGAATGCAGGGCGGATCCGGCTCCTCTACAGCTGCTCCGGAGTCCAGCCCGGGACTTTCCTGCAGCCCTCCCAGCCGCTCGCTCTGCTCTGCCGGGGGAGGGGGGAAATCCCGGACATTGTGAGTGCTTTACAAATTCCCCCCGGACGCTATTTTTAGCACAAAAAGGAGGACATGTCCGGGTAAATCCGGACGAATGGTAACCCTAAAAGATGGTATGGTTATATATAAACCTTTTTTCAATGTGTAATGTGCTCAGAAACTGAACAGCACTTTGAAAAGCTAGAGGGTAGCTTTAAAACAATTCAGTCTCCAAAAATATATTTGCATTGTTTTGTCTTCTTTGAATGCCTGACAAATCAGTCTATATTCATAATTCAAGCTTTCAGATGTTTATGTGAATGCTTCTGAGATTGATCTGTGCACTGCAAAATCCGCAGCCCTCAATGTTCTCTCTGTGTCCCATTTTATAAATTAAATAGAAAAATGACAGATTAGTGAGAGTCTGTTTTCAATATTCCATACGGTCTTCTGAGAGTTGAGAGTTCCTTGAAGGGAGCCACTTAGAGTAGGTGTGGAACATGATGTATAGGCTTCTAATAACATTGCTGAAAAGACAAACATTTAATTTACAGACATTTAGGCAATCAATCCAGACCAGATTAACATGTTCTACATTCTGGGTTTCATTGTCCTACATCTTTTAGAGGCAAATGAGGCAGAATTGTTTTTTTCCGTTGATTTGCACTGAAATAAGTATTTGTTTTTATTCTTTCAGCCTTGTGCTAAATAACTCTCAATACACTGTGCTACTACTGATTTTTTAAAAGTATGAATGGCCTGGATTTATTATATAATAGGTTATTTCTCAATCAGTAGTTTCAGTCAGCAGCGATCAATTAGGGTCCTCAATTCTTCTGAGATAGTCCAAAAGAAATGTAAGCAAAACACAAGAAGTAATTCTACCACTCTATTCAGCACTGATAAGACCCAACTGGAGTATTGTGGCAAGTTATAGACACCACACTTTGGCAACGAAGTGAACAAATTGGAGAAAGTGCCGAGGAGAGCAACAAAAATGATTCAAGGTCTGAAAACGTGACCTATGAGGAAAAATTGAAAAAATTGGGTTTGTTTAGTCTGGAGAAGAGAAGACTCCCATGGAGGCGCCACTCCAGGGGTCGCTGGGGCGCTCCTCCCTACAGGTATTGCTAGGAGGAAAACTTCCGGTGCACGTGGTGAGCACGCACGCCTATTGTGGAATAGACATGAGCAACACATCTCGAAGAACACCAGTTACGGAAAAGGTAACTGTCTTTTCCCCTCTATTCGGCATTGGTGAGGCCTCATCTGGAGTACTGTGTCCAGTTTTGGGCCCCACACTACAAGGAGGATGTGGAAAAATGGGAAAGAGTCCAGCGGAGGGCAACAAAAATGATTAGGGGGCTGGAGCACATGACTTCTGTGGAGAGGCTGAGGGAACTGGGATTGTTTAGTCTGCAGAAGAGAAGAAGGAGGGAGAATTTGATAGCGGCTTTCAACTACCTGAAAGGGGGTTCCAAAGAGGATGGATCTAGACTGTTCTCAGTGATACCAGATGACAGAACAAGGAGTAATAGTCTCAAGTTGCAGTGGGGAGGTTTAGGTTGGATAGTAGGAAAAACTTTTTTACTAGGAGGGTGGTGAAGCACTGGAACGGGTTACCTAGGGAGGTGGTGGAATCTCCATCCTTAGAGGTTTTTAAGGTCAGGCTTGACAAAGCCCTGGCTGGGATGATTTAGTTGGCAATTGGTTCTGCTTTGAGCAGGGGACTGGACTAAATTACTTCCTGAGGTCCCTTCCAACCCTGATATTCTAGGATTTCCCATTTATGTGTGTGCAACTGTTTGTTCCTTCAGAAATGGAGTACTTTGCATTTGTCCTTATTGAATTTCATCCGATTTACTTCAGATCATTTCTCTAGTTTGTTCAGATCATTTTGAATTTTAATCCTAACTTCCAAAGCAATTGCAAACTGTGATGCCCCTAGGACAAGGGCAGCACAGCCCAATGACCAGAGTCTATTGAGCAGCCCTTAGTGCAGGGCAGTGAGGCCTATTGGCCAGAGTCTATCAAGGGTGGAGTGCCCACCAAGGGGTGCAGTGGCCCCGGTATGGGGCCCCAGGCCCACCCGACTCCACCAGGCCCCTAACAGCTGTGTAGCATCCTGCCACTGACTCAGCAGGGGGTCCTACTAAAACACACTGAGTTTTCCCGGGCGGGAGGTACCACTCCGTCACCCTCCCTGGGTCACTTCCTACTGGTCTCTGTGTTGGTCTCCCACGAGCCTTCGGAGTCTCCCTGGACAGCTGGGCTGGCTGCCTTCTCTGGCTCCTCCAGTTGCCCGAGTTCATTCGGGCCCGGGGAGGCTCTGATTCCCGGTGCAGTCAGGGGCTGTGGCTGGCCTACTGCAGAAGCTTCCCAGACTGGTCCTTCCCCTGCAGCTGCCAGCCCAGAATGAGCCGGGCTTCCTCCCTTTATACTACTAGAGCATTTAGAGCATGCCCAGTCCCGCCGAGGAGACGGGACTTCCGCTGTCAATAATATGGGCCTAACCCTGTCTGGGCTAGTGCGGGGGTAAGCAGACTCTGTCACACAACCCCTCCCAGCTTGGTATCATCTACCTACTTTATAAGTGAATTCTCTATGCCATTATCTAAATTATTGATGAAGATATTGAACAGAATTGGATCCAGAACTGATCCAGCTTGACTATGAACTGATAACTACTCTCTGGGAATGCTTTTACAACCAGGTATACACCCACCTTATAGTAGCTCCACCTAGGTTGTATTTCCCTAGTTGGTTTATGAGAAGATCATGCAAGATAGTACCAAAAGCCTTACTAAAGTCAAGATATACCACATCTACTGCTTCCCCCCCCATCCACAAGGCTTGTTACCCTGTCAAAGAAAGCTATTAGGTTGGTTTGACATGATTTGTTCTTGACAATTCCATGCTGACTGTTGCTTATCACCTTATTAGCTTCTAGCTGTTTGCAAATTAGTTCCCCCATTATCTTTCTAGGTGCTGAAGTTAAGCTAACTGGTCTGTAATTCCCTGGGTTGTCCTTACTTCCCTTTTTATAGACAGGCACTATATTTTCCCTTTTCCAGTCTTCTGGAATCGCTCCCACCTTCCATGACTTTCCAAAGCTAACCAAAGATATGTTCCAACATGTTCTGAAGGGCAGTCACAAACACGTCCCCCAGAGACAAAAGGCTAGCCAATGGCTCAGCCAGGTGTTAATGAGCTCAACTGCACCACCACCTGTGTAAGTGGCCACTCTTTGGCAGAAGAGAGGTATGGGGAAAAATATCTATATTTTGACAACGAAGTAGTTTGTTTCCTGGCCAGACATCAGCTGGAGATGATACTTGAGCAAGAGACAGGGCTGTAAGAGGAGAGGGCCGATGCCTCAAATCATCTCTCCCTTGCTCTCTGCCCCTGGCATCATCCACAGCTGAAGAACAAAGGAAGTAGCACTGGACTGGGGGAGAGATCCTGACTGAAAGAGGTTCACCCAGTAAGACTGCTGGAACTTGTGGTGAGAGAGATCTTTGCTTTGTATTCACTTAGCTTGTTAAAAGGTAAAACAACCAATTCCTAACTTGTAACCAATTCTGATTTAGATGCCTCATTACTTGTAGTAATTTAAAATCGATCTTTCTGTTGTCAGTACATTTGTTTTGTTGTTTTATCTAAGCCAGTGTGTTTAGACTGAAGTATTTGGGAAGCTACCTAATCAAAATGTTTAGGATTTCTTCACAAAAAAACCCAGCAGTTCTCTTCTCCTTATGATTTGCTGGGGACAAGAGGGTTTAATATACTCGCTTTTCACGACTGCTGAGCTGGGGAATTCGGAGAAGTAAGTTTCTCACTTCAATTGGACATGATTGGCAGTGTGTGCATAGGGGGCCCAAAACTGAAACTGCAAGTCAGGATGGAGGTGTACTGCTAGAACAGCCTGGGGAAGCTTACACAGCAGCTGGCTGGTGCCTTGTATGAAAAGCATTATTTTCAGTTACTAAAGTCACATGAAAATAGAAAGGCTACTGAATTGACTAGAATGAGGTTATGTCCTTAGCATGGCTGTGAGAGTCTCTAAATGTAAACGTGGCTTTGGGTCGAGCTCCTTTGTATTTGGGTAAGCTGAATTTTGGAAGGCAGCACTCTGAGACTGACTCTGCATAAACATCTGGCAAGTCATTATGCCTGTTTATCCTGTGCTACAACTGAGATTGATACCAGTACTCTCCTGTCTCTGAGGGTGGAGAGAGGCTCAACTTGTCAGAAGCTTTGAGCTCTAAAATGAAAGATGCTTCAACTACCAAATTTCATTGGGCATTTCCTTCCTTTTTGTTTTCGAGCACATATGCTCTACTGTGAGTGGAAATGATTTGATTACAGCCCGCCTAGGAACTAATAGACCATTTTCTGTCACCGCAGTTATAGCAGTTGCATCTAGTATAGTCTATGAATTTTGCTGGGAAAGCTATTCTCCTGTCCTCTATCCAAGCTGGGCCTATAGCTGGGTTACTCTTAGCAAGCAGAGGGAGTTGACAAAATTCTTATTTTGTCTTCAGGACACTGGAGAGATTTCTACAAACTCACCAATTCAGCTTTGATTATTCTTCCCCCCCAGTGTAGCCAGTATTGTACAACAGTTCCCTGTCAAACATCTTACTTACACTGCTGCATGCTGAAAAGTACATCATTTGGGACTCCTATTCATTCTTTTCTCCCCAAAAAATTATTTGAAAGCCGTGTTAACATCTGATTTTTGGCAGTACATCATTGCTTTAAAATATGCTTTCTATGCTAATTTCTCTCTATACTCAATTGGCTTCAGAAAAGCAAACTGGAATAAGGTTTCAATCAATTTAGATACACCTCTACCCCGATATAACACGACCTGATATAACACTAATTCGGCTATAACACGGTAAAGCAGTGCTCGGGGGGAGGGGAGGGGCTGCACACTCCAGCAGCTCAAAGGAAGTTTGATATAACGAGGTTTCACCTATAGCGCAGTAAGATTTTTTGGCTCCCAAGGACAGCGTTTTATCGGGGTAGAGGTATACTATTTTTGCCCTCACCATCTCATTCATTTATATCTTTATATCTTATATCTGTAGAGCTTCCATTTGTAGCAAAGTCCCTCCAGAGGTAAGAAGCAGGTTTGAAGACAAGATGGAGACGAGGCACCAACCTTATATAGTCTCTTCCAGGTGTAAGAACACCTCTTTGTTCTTACTGTGGAAAATTACAGCAAAACGGAGTCTGGAGTCACATGGGCAAGTTCCTGCATATTTTGCTGAGTTACAAGGCGTATTTGCCTTCTCTCCATGGGTCAATTGTATAGCTGATGGTCCTTAATGGGCCATCAAGCAGGCTAGGCAGAGCTAACACCAACTTGTCTGGGACGTCACCCAGAAGCATAGCATAAGTTTGAAATACAGACAGTATAAAGCCAATATTCACAACTTCAACTACAAAATTGATACACACATATAGACAGTATAATTATAACCAGCAAACCCTAACTTTGTCTAAGACACCTCATTTGACCCCCTTTATACAAGATTTGGTGCCACTACAGGATTTGGTTGCAACCATGTTCTATATGGTCCCAGATTATATCAATAACATCACATAGGGGCAGGGGTCCCGGGAGGGGGTGATCAGGGGACAAGGAGCAGGGGGTTGGAGGGGTTGGGGGTTCTGTGCGGGGGCAGGCAGGGGGTGGGAGGGAGTGGATAGGGGGCAGGGCTAACCCCCCCCAGTGGAGTGTCCTCTTTTTTGAGTGTTAAAATATGGTATCCCTACCATTCACAGTGCCACCATGAGCTCTCCATTCACAGCAAGCTGCACCATGAGGTCTCAGCTACCTCACTCCCTCCCCCTCCCTTTCCTGTTGATAGCTGCCAAAGGAATGCTGGGAAATGTAGTTCTTTCCCTGCTCCAGGGCTGGCTCTATAGGCAGGGAGCTAACCAAGGAACTACAGCTCCAAAGGCCCCCTGTTGGTTCTCAGCTCCCATGCTGGATCCCTGCCACTCCTGCAAACGTGCCACCCCAAGCACCTGCTTGCTTTGCTGGTGCCTAGAGTCGGCCCTGGAGAGTATGTGTATGGGAAGAACAAATCAGCCTTGCAGCTCAAAGAAGTAACCACCCCCACCCTACTAGTCAAATGGCTAGTTGCCCAGAAGTCCAACGGGGCTTGCAAACATCCTCTGGAAAGGGTTGTGTGTTATTTTCATCCTACTGCTTTGTGTACCCAGGTCTAAAAGAAGATGTTAAGTGAAAACAAATGCTTTGTTTTAAAGACAAATAGAAACTAGAAGTGGAGAAGATCTAGTAGATCATCCAGGCCCTGCCAATGCAGGATTCTTCTATAAAGAGCTGATAGGGACAATGCATTAAAGTCTCAAATTAATTGGACTTCCATCACCTCCCTTGTGTGGGGATGGAGAATAAGGGAAACTATTCTCCAATCTTACCTGTGTCAGCAAGTTTCTGACAATCAGAGTACATTTCTCATTTATTTAACCTAATCCTTATTTATACCTCTTTGTACCCTTCTATATGATACCTCTCCCTCCTTAGTGTTTACACTTTTCAAACTCATCTAGATGATCTTGCCGTTCCCCAGCAATCACTGCTTAGCCAACCTCAGTTATATCTGGCATTTTAAAAACTCTTCCTTATCAATCAATTCCTCCTCTGCTCTAATCATTTTTGTTGTTTTCTGAATTCACTCTAGTTAGTTAATAATTTTGACAGGAATATGACAAGATCTCAAATTTTTAGTCCTGGGGACAGTACAGTAAATTCTTGGGTAACAAATAGAGTGCAGTGGGATAGAATAAAAATATCCACTACCATTTAAGGACCTATCTTTAGAAGTGCTGAGTGCCTCCTGTGAGGAATAAAGCCCCCCCCCCCCAGCTCCCATTGGAGTTGAGGGCGCAGAGTACCACAACATATGGCATTCAGGATCTGGTAGGATTAGACCTTAAGCAATATACACTCAACATTGTCTAGTCAAGACTAAATTACAGATCCTTTCCATTTAATGCATCACTTCAGAAAGTTCCTTTGGGTTGGTCTACACTGGGGGGGAGGGGATCGATCCAAGATACGCAACTTCAGCTACGCAAATAATAGAGCTGAAGTTGAAGTACCTTGGATCGAATTACCTGGGGTCCACACGGCGCGGGATCGACGGCCGCGGCTCCCCCGTCGACTGCACTACCGCCGCTCGCTCTGGTGGAGTTCCGGAGTCGACAGTGAGCGTGTTCGGAGATCGATATATTGCGTCTTAACGAGACGTGATATATCAATCCCGGATAAATCAATTGCTACCTGCCGATACGGTGGGTAGTGAAGATGCACCCTGAGTCTATGAAATTAACCTAGAATTCACTAATTTCAGCTTTGATTTGTTCTTCAATAGATTTTCACCTGCCTACTGACTGTCACTCAGACTAATGTCTAAACTGCTACCAAAAACACCCATTCTAGCTGAACTGAGACACAAAATCACGTTTTGCATTCCAATTACTTTGTAAATATTTAGATTGCTATTTAATCTTCATGCAAGGCACATGTTTTAACTCCCACATGACCTACTGCTTAAGAGAGTACACCAGACAGCACTCCTACATTATGGAAACAAGTAAGCAAAGACAGCCCTATGTTTTAAAGGACATTTCATGCCAATTCCTCAAAAACTGATTCTACCTGAATCTATTGCAGCAGTGTGAGTTTTAAACAGCAATGTCCTAAGCCTTACTCAATTAACTCCTGTTGATCATTAAACCCTAGGAAATTCCCTGTAGTAAGGTCTTAGTCATTATAAATCACACATTGTTGGTTTTTGTGACACTCAGTTTAGCTCTGTTGTGTATATATATTCTTATAACATACCCAGTATTTCTGAAGAATGAATGTCCGGTGCATCAATAATAAATACTGTTAATTTATATGTGTCTCTCTTCCTTTCATCTAAAAAGATGCCAAAGCACAGTACATAAAGTCATACTGAAGAGGGCACACTACACACTGAACTATAAGGGACTTTGAGGGTGTAGAGTGTTGGTCAAGGATACACTGACTAATCTTTTCTCCTATGAAAGGAGCCATGAAGTCTTAGTTGTCCACTCAAAAGAGAAAGAAACTCAATTTTTAAATTTCTCACCCAAGGGAACCCCGGGCAGTGAGCTGTATAAATACCCTGTTATATTTTACTACTTTGTGCCTAGCACAACAGGGCCCTATTCATTGACTGGCAACCTCCAGATGCTACCAGAATGTAAATAATAATACCTATATATCAATGATGGAAAGATACAGAAAGTCAGTCTGATTCTGCTAATCATTTAGTACCTGGGCATCCTGACCACTAATGCACGTGCAGAGGACACAGATTAGAGGAGATGGGCCTAGGGGATGCGGTCTCTTTGACATTCTCCCTTTTCATTCCCCCCCACACACCTCTCCCAGCCCCTCTATATAGGTACTGTCTCTCTGACTGAGCAAGTGGTGCACCACATGCAGTGCCCCTCTCACATTGTATTCATGGGGCTCCCTGGTGGAAATTAACAGTACAAGGTGCAGGACAATAGTGAATCAGACCCTTAGTGAGCATGCTGGTAGCTTACAGAAGGAAATCCAATTACTCATCCAGAATAATGCTTTAACAAGCAACAGATTTGAGTCTCATTGGAAAACTGTTTGTTCCAGGGGCAGAGAATTGAATACTAAAATATTTCACTTTGAGAAAGTTTCTAACGCAAATGTTTCAGTGGCATAATGTGAGTGACCTGGATCTCCGGGGTCAGATATATGCACGAAGGAAAACAAAAAAAGCTGAAGATAGTGTGCAGCAGTCAGCAGTACCGCCGACGAGAAGGACCCAGAACTTTGATTTCCATAAAGGTAAGTACCACAAGCTAGTGCAAGAGAAGCAAATGCCAGCTACTTTTCTCTAAATGTGACATTCACCAGTTTAGTAAGGATCCAGGTGTTTTGGGGGGTCCCAGGCCCAAGTTTTAGTCAGGGGTATATAGTACAAGTCATGGACAGGTCACTGGCTATGAATTTTTGTTTACTGCCTGGACTTGTTCATAACTTTCACTAAAATGTAGTGACTAAAATGTAGCCTTAATAATAGTTCACTGAAGGGTGGTGTGTAAGGTGTCCGCCAAGAGCCAGAAGCCGACAGGTTGTCAAAATCATTGTGAACTGTACGTACGGATAATATTTAAGGAGGTATGTATGTATACTGAAAATTATGTACTTAAGATCTTGGAGTTAAGGCAGGTCACCAGGAGGTGACATACCTTGGAGATGATCCTTTCAGGCCGGAGGTAACAGACACCTATCTCCCTGACTGGCCGTTTGTGTACTGTATGCCTCATAATGTATGACTATCTGCATACTGAGCCAGCTGCCAAATAAGAGACAGCGAAATCTACAGGATGGAACAAACAGAGGGAGGGAGGTACCCTCTTTATGAATAAAGACAAAGGACTGATCTGATCTATCATGGCGTGCAGAGTGACATACTAAATCCTTCACCGAGGAAGCAAGCTGATGGGATGCTTGTCTTGTGAAAGGAGGGTCATAGCCAGTCTGGTTGTAAAGTGCTACAAGGATTTTGGACGAGCAATACTTTACACGACATGAGAATATCTTGTTAATTAAGTCTAGGTTCTCAAATGCCTGTTATGATTTTATTTTATATGTGACCATTTGTTTCCAGTCCTTCTACTTGCTACAACTTGAGTCTCTCCACTATGTTTTGCCAAATAAACTTAGAATTGATTTCACTATATACACATCTAAGTGCTGTGTGTTGAGCAGAGGTGGAACTGGTAAGATGGGGTGTACTGTTTCTTAAAACATATTTAGGTTTTCCTCTTCGCTGCTGCTGCTGAAGGCAGAAACTCAGAACAATGTCCCAGCTCCCTTATCCTGAAATCAGATATAAATCAAGTGCAGTGTGCATTAGAGGCCTACAGTATGCTCCTGTGCATTCTTCTCTTTGTAACGGTTTTCTTCCTGAGGTGATGTGATAGGTCAGTACGTTGGTTCCAGGGTGTTGTAACCTAATGTAACTTGTGTGCCAGGAAAAGCTATAGGCTAGAGGAAGTTATAATATTACAGCAATTACTAGAGGGCTCATCAGGGATGGGGGGGCCCATTGTCCTAAACATTGCACAAACATAGTGAGAGACAGCGCTGCCCAGAGATCTTACTATATAGACTAGAGTGACCGAGGAGGTGTTCTCCCCATTTTTCAGCTAGCCAGCTATGGAATGAATGAGTTATTTGTTCAAGGGTCACATGGGAAGCCTGTGGTAAAGCTGAAAATTGAACCCAGATTTTTTGAGTTCCCATTCAGGGACTTTACCTCAAGACCATCCATCTGTTCTAACTTATTTTGTTGGGTATGTAGCTATGAAAGGGTGATGCCTTCTGTTTGCTGTGTACTGCATCTTTCATTCTCTAAAATTTGTCTATATGCAGAACTTGCCTCTCTTGTTCTCCTGAATTTCTGCAGTCCGTACAGGAGAGACCTTACTTGTCTTCCTTCTTGTTGTTCTCCTGAATCTAAGTCATTCAGTGTCAGATTGTGGCAACCTTTAACACAGCTACATGCATAGTGGCACCAGGAGTAAGAATACTCCTCTCTCCCCTTGTATGGCACTCCCTGAATCTTGAGTCTAGACCTGTGGAGGCGCGGTCTAGAGTCTGTGTTGGTGGGTATTACCCTCCTCTTACCAGCAGGTAGGCAGGGACGGTCTATAGTATCTGCTTTGCTCCCCCAAATACCAGCCAGCAGAGCTAAGATGGTCCAAGGTGGGGAGAAATTAACATTGTCCTTCATAGCCCAAATAATCTTCATATATGAACCAAATCTCCTGAAATTCTGGATCCAAGTCCTTCTAAGTCAATGGAAAAACAGCGCAGTTTGCAGCAGCTCTAATGTACCTTAGGGCTTGGCTACACTTACATTTTATAGTGCTCTAACTTGCTGGCTCAGG
Organism: Chrysemys picta bellii; assembly: GCF_011386835.1. Taxonomy (NCBI): domain Eukaryota; kingdom Metazoa; phylum Chordata; order Testudines; family Emydidae; genus Chrysemys; species Chrysemys picta. Next base: position 63,407 of record NW_027053016.1, read on the forward strand.
GGGGTGAAATATCACCCCCTGCGCGCAGCAAGTCTGAGCGCTTTAAAGCGCTAGTGTGGACACGCTCTGGGTGCTAATCCCCTCATGGAGGTGGATTACTAGGATTAAACCAGATGGATTACCACGCTCGCACTTCAAAGCGCTGCTGCGGGAGCATTCCTGCAACAGCGCTTTCAAGTTTTCAGTGTAGCCAAGCCCTTAGATGCTTTGAGCAAGTCCGGCACAAAATTAACCAGGCTCACACTTTAGGGCTTAGTTTATCAATTCTATATAGCAGTGACTGGAAATCGTATGCTGTTTACTCCTCCCTTATGTCTGCTGGTAAAGACTGTAATAGGTCTGGGACAAAGACTCTACTGCCTCTTGTTTAATTGCCAAGGAGCAAGTTCTGACACTTTTGGATATTGAGTGCTAATCCCAATGTAGGCAAATAAAGCAACAATTTCAGATATATATATCAAGAAGGAATATCGGCCAGGTCATTCCCCTAATCACTTTGGACTGTCCCATGGGATACTTGCATTTCTTCAGAGAGAGGTAAATGGGATGCTCTTCACAATACCACGGAGTACTGAAATCTATGGGAGAGTTCCTATTAACATCAGTAAGGTGAGGATTTCAGTCAAGGTGCCTAGGACTTTAACAAGAGTTGTGGCTGCTCCTCTCAGCAACCTAATTCATCTACATCCATGTCAATAAGACAATAAACCAGGGGTTCTCAACCTTATTTCTGAGCCCTCCGACCCCGCCCCCCCCGCCCAACACGCTATAAAAACTTTATACTTTAACTTTACTCTCACAGATCTTGGGAGACAGACCTGTCCTCGCTTACAGACAACCCCCCAACCTAAAGCAAATACTCACCAGCAACCACACATCACTGAACAAAACCACTAACCCAGGAACCTATCCTTGTAACAAACCCCGATGTCAACTCTGTCCACATATCTATTCCAGTGACATCATCATAGGACCTAATCACATCAGCCATACCATCAGGGGCTCGTTCACCTGCACATCTACCAATGTGATATATGCCATCATGTGCCAGCAATGCCCCTCTGCCATGTACATTGGCCAAACCGGACAGTCTCTACGCAAAAGAATTAATGGACACAAATCTGACATCAGGAATCAAAATACTCAAAAACCAGTGGGAGAACACTTTAACCTGTCTGGTCATTCAGTGACAGACCTGCGGGTGGCTATATTACAACAGAAAAACTTCAAAAACAGACTCCAACGAGAAACTGCTGAGCTAGAATTGATATGCAAACTAGACACAATCAACTCGGGTTTGAATAAGGACTGGGAATGGTTGGGCCATTACAAACATTGAAATCTATCTCCCCTTGTAAGTATTCTCACACTTGTTATCTAACTGTCTGTCTGTGCTGGGCTAGCTTGATTATCACTTCAAAAGTTTTTTTCTCTTAATTAATTGGCCTCTCAGAGGTGGTAAGACAACTCCCACCTGTTTATGCTCTCTGTATGTGTGTATATATATCTCCTCAATATATGTTCCATTCTATATGCATCCGAAGAAGTGGGCTATAGTCCACGAAAGCTTATGCTCTAATAAACTTGTTAGTCTCTAAGGTGCCACAAGTCCTCCTGTTCTTCTTTTTATAAAAACTCCGTGGCCCATCTGTGCCATAGTAACTGGTTTTTTTGCGTATTAAAGCCAGGGCCAGCATTAGGGGGTAACAGGCAAGGCAATTGCATGGGGACCTTGCAAACCTACATTGCTCAGGCTCCAGCCCCAGGTGGTGGGGCTTCAGCTTTCTGCCCTGGGCCCCTGCGACTCTTATGCTGTGGCCCTGCTCAGCTGTGTGCTAAAGGCCGGCCCGGAGTCCACCGGGTTCCCAGCTGCCCGGCACGGAGGGGTCTGAGCTGCCCTGCTGCCCGACTCAGAGGGCTCTGGCCAGGCTGCCTTGTTACCCGGCGTGGCAGGAGTCTGGGTCATGGGGCGGCCGCCCGGCCCTGCGAGGTCTGGGGCAGCCGCCTGGCCTGCATGGTGAGGATTGGGGCTGCCGCTGCCCTGCCACCCAGCCCCTGAACCCAGGGAACACATTGTGGGTCACATATGTGGCCCACAATGTGTAATCAGTTGAGAACCACTGCTCTAGCTTGTTATTATTTTAAATATCCACAGTCTCCACGGTAATTAGGAGCTCTGCTAGCAAAAGATGACCTGTGGTGTACTGAACAATCTATGTAGTTTTGAGGTCACCATATTGACACAAGCAGCTAAGAAGATAGCTATTAGCATATGATTAACAAGCTTCATGCCATGAATGCATCTCCATTATTTTACATGTAATGAGTTTACACATATACACATGCAGGTTTTGCTAAAGAAAACTCTTAATACATTTGTTGATGTAACTAGATGTGTTTCTTGTGGGTCGTAGTAATCTGGGGGAGGGGATGGGAAATAAAGGCTAATTTCATGCTGGATTAACTTCATTGATTTCCACAAAGTTACCCTAGGGATACATTTTACCCAACACATTTATTCAAAACTATGCAATAAACCTGTTCATTCACAGAAAACAGGGTTATGTGCAAGACAGAGATGGCAGATTTGGGTTCTAGGTGATGCAGTGGGAAGAAGACAACCCATGTTCCTAAAGAAAATCACATTGTCTTCAGATTACTGAATCATATTGTCAGTTTTCGGGCTTGGCTACACAGGGACACTCAGGAAAATTAATTCAAATTAACTAAAGGTGTGAATTGAAAGTAGATTCGATTGCATTTTACCCTGTGCCTCTCGTTTAGAATTAAACTGAATTAAGGCCACTTTATCTTAATTCACTTTGGAAGGGATTAGTTAATTTTGATTAACTTTCCTGAATATGCCCATGTTGACAAGCCTTTAGAAGTGGCTTCTATTAGTCTACACCAGGGGTTGGCAACCTTTCTGAAGTGGTGTGCCGAGTCTTTATTTATTCATTTTAATTTAAGGTTTTGTGTGCCGGTAATACATTTTAACATTTTTTAGAAGGTCTCTCTCTATAAGTCTATATATTATATAACTAAACTACTGTTGTATGTAAAGTAAACAAGGTTTCGTTCACCTAGGCCAGCAGGGGACCTGCGGGGCCTGCGTCCGGGACCCCGGCTGGCAAGGGGCTGGCAGCCAGAATCCCAGGCTGGCAGCGGGCTGAGGGGGGCCGGCACCCCAGGCCGGTGGCGGGCTGAGCGGCTCAGCCCGCTGCCGGTCTGGGGTTCCATCTGCTGGCTCCTGCCAGCCAGGGTCCTGGCTGCTGGCCCCGCTCAGTCCTCTGCCGGCCTGGGGTCCCGGCCCTACCCACATATAGTTCTGGCCCATTCTCTTCCTCTCTTCCTGCACTGAGCTGAGGGTGGGGCTGCACTGAGCACAGGGCTGGGGGTGAAGGAGCAGGCTGAGGGTTGGGGTGCAGGGTCTGGCCAGGAGCTAGAATGAGGGAGGGGGCTCAGGGTTGGGGCAGGAGGTTTGGGTGTGGAGCGTTTACCTGGGCAGCTCCCATTTGGTGCAAGGGGTACAGGTGGGAATGTGAGGGGGGGGTGCAGGAGCTCCCATTTGGTGCTCAGGGTGGGGGGTGGGATGTGGAGAGTGTAAGAGTCAGGGCATGAGGTTTGGGGGGGCTGGGTATATGTGGAGGGTACAGGAGTCAGGGCATGGGGTGTGAGGGGGCTGGGTATGTGTGGGGGGGTGCCAGAGTCAGGGCTGGGGTTGTGTGGGGTGCAGGGGGCTGGGGTGTGAGGGGGGTGCAGGGGTCAGGGCAGAAGGCTGGGGGGTAGGCTGGGATTGGGGGGGTGCTCCCAGCCCCCAGCCCTGAGAAGCTCACAGCAGGGGGCTAGAGGGATACGCTCTGATTCCACCCCCCTCCTGCCTCTTCTCCGCCTCCTTCCTGGTCTGAGCAGTGAGGGCGCTGGGGCTTCTCTTCTCCCCTCCATCGCGAGGGCCATTGGAGGCAGGGAAGGAGAGGAGACGGGGCACGACGCAGCACGCTCAGGGAAGAGGCGGGGGGAGGGAAGCTTGACTGCCGGCGGAGCCTGCCCTACAGCAGCAGCCGGCAGGACCAAGTTTGCTTCTGCCCCCGCCAGAGAGAGCGGTAGGCAGGGGGAGGAGAAGAGGGGGCTGGGCCGGGCAGGATTTTTAATGGCAATCTGCCATTAAAAATCTGCCATTTAATGGCATGCTGCCTACCGGGGTCCTGGCCATCGGCTCCACTCAGCCCGCTGCCGGGGCCAGCGGCGGCCGCACTGTGCCATTAAAAATCAGCTTGCATGCCGTCTTTGGCACGCGTGCCATAGGTTGCCGACCTCTGGTCTACACCTAGCTGGAGGCTATGCAAACGACACCTAGCTGGAGAGTGAGCAAACAGTGACTTCTCCCCCCTCCGCCCCAGTGATTCTAACTTCTGAATGAGAAGGACTCTGAATTGTATTTGATTTTTGGTGTTGCTGTGCCAATGCTTTCTTGATGCCATACGTGTCGCTGTCAGTTTACATAATTATAAACATTAAAACTAAATTAGACTGAACATATTTTCTGGAGCTAAAGATCATTGCTATCCCTCTGTCTTGGGAACATCTCCTAGGGGATTCTTCACTACAAGTTCTTGGGGGAACAAATATTATTTCTTCTTTGAGTGATTGCACATGTTTATTCCACTAGCTGTGAGCATGACTCATGTGCAGTTGTCAGAGAACTTCTTCACTGAGCGGTACCTGTCTGGGTGGCTCGATTGCCCTCTGCCGTTGTGTGCCACTGCATGCTGGCATAAGAAGATGGAGCCTCCCCCAAATCCCCTCAGTTCAGGGGTGGCTCTATGTTTTTTGCCACCCCAAGCATGGCAGTCACGCGGACTCGGCGGCGTTTCTGTGGGTGATCTGCCAGTGCCGCGCCTTCGGCGTGCCCTCTGCCGAATTGCCGCTGAAGTCGCGGGACTGGCGGACCTCCCGCAGGCACGCTGCCGAAGGCTGCCTGACTGCTGCCCTCACAGCGATCGGCAGGCCGCCCCCTGTGGCTTGCCGCCCCAGGCATGCACTTGCTGCGCTGGTGCCTGGAGCCACCCCTGCCTCAGTTTCTTCTTGCCATGAGTGACTACTGTTGGAGTGCTCCCAGGCTTGCTATCACTATTTTTAGCCCACCAGCTATGCTTCTTTCATGGCAGAACATGGCTGCAGAGGCCTTGTGGTGGGAAGACTGATGCTTAACATCAAACACCAATCAATTCCCGTCACAGACCCTACTGCCCATGCTCCCCGCTTTGCGACGTTGTCAGTGGGCCCTTCTTAACTGATTCCAGACTGGGCAAGGCCTCTGTGCAGCCAACCAGCACTGTTGGGGTTTTCGAGACAATCCAAGCTGCAGCTGTGGTGCAGATCAAACAATGATACGTGTTGTCGAGGAGTGCCCGCTAGCCAAATTTAGAGGCGGGCTCCGAGAACTCCACTTGGCCATTAAGAATGCTATTTCTTGGCTCGGCGAATATGCAAATGTTAAATAAATAAGTCACAAGTTCATTTTCCGCACTCTTTCTGTATATAGTCTGTTTTGTCATTTAGTGGCTAGTAGTTAGTTAGATATAATGTACAGTTAGTGATAGGCTTCAGTTTTTAGGTCCTTTTTGGACCAGATTTGATTCATGGTACCTGGACTTGTGCTGGAGACATGCCTCACTCTCTGGGGTTCAAGTCCTGCTGGTCATGTGCCAGGCCATTGTCAGCAGTGACCCACATCCCAATTGCCTAAAGTGTTTGGAGGCGCTCCATATTAGTGACAAGTGTTACACTTTTGTAGAGGGTTTAAGCCTTGCTTTAAAAGAGAGAGCAGTGAAACTTAAGTGTCTCCTTATCGGGGTGGCCCTTTGCCCTCCAGTGGAGCCATCAGGTTCAGAGAGTACTCTGAGTGTGACACCATCAGTACAGAGCACACCTCCCGAGAAAGGCAGACTCGAGACGCGAGTTCACTCTGATGGCAGAGGAGGGCAAGCTCGTGGCAAGGACAGCTCTCCAGGACAGCTTGGATGTGGCAGACTCATTAGCATGATACATGGCATCTGCCATATCTATGAGGAGAGATCTGTGGCTGCAGTCGTCTTGTCCTTTGAGGGGGGGTCTCCTTTTTGGAAAACATGGACGATAGGCTGCATAGTCTAAAACATTCCAGGGCAACACTGAAGTTGCTTGGAATCTACATATCGGTGACAACTAGGAAGCAGTTCTGGCCCCAGCAGGCTCCCAGCTATCAGAACTTCATATCTCTGTCCCCCAAGAAAAAGAGGCAGGAATTACAGGAGGCAACCGCTGCACCATGCCTCTCCCCCACCCCCCATCATCTGCAACAGCAGGTTCTTCTGAACCAACAGCCCAGTCTAACCATGCATTTTGTTGGGTTTGTCAAGGACGGCATACCAATATTACAGACCAATTTGTTCCTACCCCTATCTTTGCCAAACATCTCTCCCACTTTTTTCATGCGTGGACTCAGGCTGTTGGCTTTTCTTCCACCCCATTGCTCTCCCCCGGGAGCTCCAAAGTCAGCGCCCACCAGTTTGGGATTTATCTTTCCTGCATGGACCTTTTCTCTTAACCCTCTTTCCCCCCCTCCATCCCTGCAGCATCTGCCTCAGCCTAGTTCTTGCGCTGCCGAGCGAAGGGGCCGGGAAGAAATGCTGAGCAGCTCACCGAGATGAGGGTGCAGCTGCCCCTGGTGCTGGAGCAGGCTGGGTAGAGGGAGGGAGGGTGAGGGAGATGCACCCAGCAGTTGGGATACACTGGGGGAAAGAGAATGAGGAGGGGAGCGGGCGCCAACACACACACACACACACACACACACACAAGCGGAGAGCAAGGACACACACCCACACACACACAGAGTTCTCGAAGCACACAACTGCACCCAGAGTCAGGCACCCCATGCCTGGTGCCTGAGACAAAGTGACAGAGCGGGGGCACAGACACTGCATGAGAACCAGGCACCGGGGCTGAGAGTAGACAGGCCCCCGCCCACACTGACAGAGGGAGGGATGTGGATATATACACACACACACACCCCACCGAAAGACACAGACACACTGAGATTGTGACAGACTCACCTCAGGGACTGGCAGCCACACACAGAAAGAGGCTGATACACGCACCTGGCGCCTGAGTGAGTCTCACACACACAGACGGTGATCACACCCACAGATAGGGTGATCTTTCTGTAAGATTCTTACACACACAGCCAGGGCCATCACACAAAGAGACAGGGTGATCTCACACGCACACCCTTTCCCTCTCTCTCACAGGGTGATCTCTCTCACTCTCACACACACTGTGATCGTTCACATCCCTCCAGTGACAGGGAGAATGCCAGGCTCTGCTCCGCGTGGAATCTGAGCTCAGCAGCAGCAAATCCGCCCTGGGTCTGGTCCTTTTCTCTCTCTCTCTTTCTTTTTCCATTTGGTCAAACGGCACCTACACAAGCCGTGAAAAAAATGCCTGCCCGTGAAGCGAGGAGAGGGCGCCGGGTCTGTAAATAAGAAGTGAGTACTGGCACAATAGCGTGCGTTTCTAGATCAAAGTCTGTCTGAATGCTGCATGCTCCCTTGCTTTCCCAATGCCTCCTCGCAGGAGGGACTCAGGGCTGCTCAGTCCCTCTTCACCCCTTTCCTTCCTGTGCCTCCGTCCCAGATTTTGCACGCTCGGTTAAACACCCGCCTGGCTTTTGTTTCTAACACTTCTCCTTTGTCTAAGGTGGGTGTAGCTCCCCCTGACCGGGAGGGTCAGGCTGGGCTCCGGGCTCCCACCCGGACCATTTCGCCGGCCAAACCCCGCTCTGCAACGATGTCTTTTGCAAGCGCTTTAAATCCAGCACATCTTTGCGAGCTGGCTGCTGGGGAGAGGGGGAGAGGAAAGGGGCCAGGGCCCGTTCTGGCTGGAGCGTCCATGCTTTGCTCCTCTCGGGGGTGTGAAAACATCCTTGTCAACTGCATTATGGATGGGTGTCAGCAGGAGGCTGGGGAAGTTGATGGGAGGGATGCAGAGCATCACTGGGTGGATCAGTTTAGGGCGCCTCACAGCCGTCCTGTTCGCCTTTGTTAGCTGCATTCAGCGGGCTGCAGGGGGAGTGTAGCAGGAGAACTGGGGGGGCAGGTCTGCCCTTCTTCATGGTGCTAGGATGTGTGTGTGTCTGTCTGCAATTGTCGAAGCCAGGCAGAAAGAGGAGCAGTTTCCTAGTCTACAGCATGAGGCTTGGCGTAGCCTGAGGTGCCCCCAGTTTTGGGTTTGGACAGAGGGTCGTGATAATATAATAGGAAAAATTCCCACTGGCAAGCAGAGCTCTGACTGAAAGAAAACGTGATGGCTCTCCCCTCCCCCCCCATCACAAATCGTGTCAATCCGAGGAGAGAGCACAGCTTGAAGGAGCAGTTATTAAATCAGGCGTCCTTCCCAAACTTAGCCTCACTCATCGATTTTTGTCCAGGGGCATATCAATAGCTTCATACAGTGTTCCATGCCCACTACACTTGAAGGGTATTTGCATGCTGATCTGGTGCTCCCAGTTAGTTAGAACCAGATTCTAGTTTTCTAGTAGCTGAACAGTAACTATTTCATAGCCGTGCACCGAGGCACGAGCGGAGCTTTTTCATTTGGGGCTGCCTTTTCATCCTCTAACCCTCCTCTCCCTCCTCCCCCCCCCCCGGGTTCAGGTCCAGTGTATTAATTTCCTAGGTCTGCCTTTCTTCTGACCTGTATTGCATGATTCTTTTTGAATGAGAGTTCCTGTAACCCTGTAGGTTAACCTCCAGCGGGTGTTCAAGAGAAGATCCTATCCCTGTGGAAAATGACACTCCCTTCCTCCTCTGGGGGCATTCCCAGCTTCCAGAGACCTGGGAGAGAGACTTTTGAATCTACATTTAGAAGTAGGCTTTCCTCACAACAGCTGAAAGTGGTGTTGCAGCCATTCAAAATATATTAATAATTTTAAATATTGTATTGTTGTTGCAATCTTCCCTCAGGGGACCTTTAAGTGTACGTGATGTGGATTATTCTTATATAATTACTAGTGTAGTTACTTGTAATCACATGCGTTATGGGGCTACTCGATAACACACGCAGGTGATCATTACTGCGCCAGTGGGTTTCTTGTAGCAGTAAACAATCAAATATCCTATAATAAGATGATTGACTTTTCCAACAGGCATGCGCATGTGTTCCTGGTATTTCCTAAAAGGGTTTAGCCAACACTTTCAAAGTGTTAGAATTAATAATGAATCATTTTTATAGTTACCTGTGTGGGAATTTGAAAGTGAACTGCAAATATTCTAATGAGTGTCTGAATGCAGAGTTGAGGGTATGTAAGACTTAAGGAAAGAGTCCTGTTTTCCTGATAGTTTTTTAACGCTGACTAAAATGTAGTCTGAGAAGCATATTAGCAATGCCTAAGATTGTTCAAGATGTGAGGACGCTCTACAGAAAAATATCTTTTTATACTGATTCAAAGGAACAGAAGAAAATAGGGAAAATACTGCATGTTAGAACTATACTTGCAGAGTATTTATAGAGGACATATATATAGTAAACAATGCAAGTGTGTGTATGCATGCATGTGTGTTCATATAAATAGCATATTATTAGTCCTAGCAGTAGCTGAAACCAGTCATTCTGTAGTAATAGAACATGGTGTACAAGTGAAATGCATTTATAACACAGCTATCTATGAACTCTATTTTGAATTAATAGGATCTCTGTAACCTCCTGGCAAGAAGGGTGTACACCTCTGTCCAACGCTGTGGGCGTTAACATTCTTTTTCTGTTTTATTAGTGGCGGCACCCGACTTGCTGGATCCCAAATCTGCCACTCAGAACTCCAAACCACGGCTATTGTTTTCTACAAAACCCACAGTGCTCTCGTCACGAGAGGAATGTGATTCGGCTATTAATGTTATGAAATGGAAGACTGTCTCAACGATTTTTCTGCTGGTTGTTGTATATTTAATAATTGGAGCTACTGTCTTCAAAGCCCTGGAGCAGCCACGTGAAACTTCCCAAAGAGCCACCATTGTGATTCAGAAGCAGACGTTTGTATCTGAGCGTTCCTGTGTGAATGCATCGGAGCTCGATGAACTAATTCAGGTCATTCATGCAAAAAAGTAACTTGTTCCTATGTTTTAGAAGAATGAATTCTTCTATAGCAATGGTTCTGTAATAAATGGGACACCGCTGTATCAGCATTTGAGCTGCAAATGTAGCAAGAAGGCTAACTTAAGACAGAAAAGTTGGCAATAGCATTTTTAAATGAGGCTTAAGCTGAAAAGTCATTGCTAATTTTTGTTTATATTCAGTGTGCATTATAGACAACTTTTAAATTGAAGGCTCCTGTGCTAATTAAATGACTATTCACAATTTAATAGTTCACAAAGGAATGGGTGTATTGATTGAGCCTTACTTGCTTTGTCTATATTGGGAAAGCAGAGCATTGCCAACCATTACCTTAAGAAAGTTCAGATTTATCATTACTTTAGCAAACAATTCTCTCTTCTAGCTGGACGTTTATTTCCACAGTTTTTTGTTTTAAATACAGCAAAATAATATTAGCTAGCTATTTCCA